>NW_026887325.1:0-116542 GCF_032173495.1 Musca vetustissima
CGCGACCGTCGGTACCGGGATAAACATTAGTTACACGACCTAATTTCCACGCGGTGGAAGGTAATTGTTCGTGACGAATTACTACAACATCGTCCGTTTGTATATCGCGCTCGGGATACTGTCATTTATAACGTTTATGGAGACTTTTAAGGTACTATTTCTTTTTTCCACCCGAGGCAGAATTGCTTGAGTATGCAAGGGAGATTTATTCGATTAATCGTTAGGCAGGAGCCAGAATAGGAGACTCTATTAGAAAATGACCTGGAGTTAATGCTATAGGATTTTCTGCACAATCATTCATAGGACACAATGGCCTTGAATTTAAACAAGCTCAATTCGGAGAAGTATCGTTGATAACTCCTCGAATGTATATTTAAAGTGACTAGCGTGTTTGCGAAAATGTCTTAAAACTTTTAACTGCAGCTTCCAGAGCCCACCCATATGTGGAGCTCCAGCAGGGGATGAATTTCCATAAAAGCTGCTGGTGGTTATAATGTAGATTGTGATGGCTGTTCTCTCCGGAGGCAGAGATGCCATAATTTGGGAGCATGACCTTTTTTTCTAGTAAGCAAGGTTTACATTTCCTGAGTCATTTTACGAATTAAACCAGTGGCTCGTGGTAGCCAATATTGCGTGCATAACATGCGCAAAAGTAATTGAACTCCACCGTGAATGGGAAATATTGTGCAGATTTTTCAATGAAAATAAGTGAAAATTTAGAGTGGTAAGGTAATAAGATTGGATGTCTTTCTGAATATACTAGAGTTGGGAATTGAGCTAAACGTCCATTGAGACGCATAACGCCTTTATCGTCTAGAAAAGGATTCAATGGTAGAAGGGAACTTTTAGAATATATCGACCTGCTATTCAATAAACTGTTATACTCTTCCGCATAGTGGACTTTCTGAGCTATCATAACAAGACGTAATTTAGCCATGTTTATTTCAGAACTCGTAGGATATTTTTCAGGAAAAGAATGTCTAAATTGGAAAAATCTTCTAAAATATCCTGAAAATGCGAAAAGAATGAAACGTGGCACTTAATAGTGCGTTTTTCAATATCTGTATCTAGTGCCGATGAATCTTGAATATCCCATTGGGAAATATCTTGGCGAAGCCATTGTGGCCCATGCCACCAAATTTGTGACGATGACAACTCCAGCGGTGAAATGCCTCGACTACCTAAGTCAGCAGGATTGTCTTCAGATCGCACGTGATGCCAATTGTTCTGACCAACATTTTCATGAATCCTGCATACCCTATTAGCAACGAATGTCGACCATGTGGAGGGGGTTTTCTATAACCAGGAAAGGACGATCATAGAATCGGTCCAACAATAAACTTTTTGAAAAACTATATCAATTTCAGCAGCAATTACTTTATATAATTCTGATGCTAAAACTGCACCACACAATTCTAGCCTGGGAAGTGAAATTGATTCTATTGGGGTACTTTTGTTTTGCTGGAAAGCAGAAAAGTGGAAATTTCACCATTTGATTCAATACAGTTATAAACAAGCATTTTGTACAAAAACGAAAAGTACACAAATAGTAACAAACTACATATGTTAAATAGATTTTTTTATTGTTTCTATAGTTTCATCGAAAGGAATATGATTATACAGTTTATTATAGACATCACAAATCGAAGGAAATGGATTGCTTAATTCATAATTAGATTTTGCTAACGTAAGTTTAAGTGGAATATAGTTCCGCGTATTACGTGATGGTACATTTATTTTTATTTCACCAACCAAATAACTTGAATCTATTAAGATCTATGAGTTTTAATCTATTTTCATAGGGGGGAGTGCTTAGTTTACATTCCATGGTAAACGCCTAAGAGCAAATAGGAGAAATTGTACTTGTACAGATTCTATTTTATCGGAATAACATTTATAGAACGGGCTCCAAAGTACACAACCCTATTCCAAAGTAGGTCTAACTAGAGTGACAAAAAACCGTTTGGTCAAGTAAGGATCATCAAATTCTTTTGACCACCGTTTTATAAAGCCCAGCAATGATTTAGCCTTATTAAGACAGGAATCAATGTGTAAATGAAAACGTAGTCGATTATCTAGGATAACACCTAAATCGACAAACGAGTCAACATTTTCTAATTTATAAGTTCCTATAGAATAATTACAGGGAATATGTTTGGTTCTGAAAAATGATAATTTTTTGCATTTCTTGAGATTTAGCGCCATACCATTAATGCTACACCAATTTGCAAGGGAGTACAGATCGTTTTGCAAATATATACATTGATTTATAGAATTTAAATTTACAAAAAGTTTGACATCGTCAGCAAACATCAGTACTTTGGACGTTCTTATAGCTGATGGAAGGTCGTTTAGATACAGAACAAACAATAAAGGTCCTAAATGACTGCCTTGTGCTACACCAGAGGAAACTTTAATACTTTTGGAAAGGTTTTCATAAAGGATACTTTTTGGGTGCGGTTTTGTAAGTATGAAGATATCCATTTCAATAATAAGGATGGGAAGCCTATAATATCGAGTTTGTACAGTAATAGTTTGTGTACGACAGTGTCAAAGGCTTTACTAAAATCTGTATAGATTACATCAGTTTGAAGTTTATTTGCATAGCCGTTATGAATGTAATTTGTCAGCTCTAAAAGATTTGTTAATGTTGATCTACCAGTTGTAAAGCCATGTTGATAAGGAGATACTATAGAGGCAACTATATGGGATAATCTACGTGTAACTAGAAATTCAAAAAGCTTTGGTATATCACTTAATTTCGCAATCCCTCTGTAGTTTTCAATGTTACATCTACTACCAGATTTATGAAGGGGAATTATAAAACTAGATCTCCAAAATTGAGGAAAATATCCTAAAGATAAAGAAGCATTGAAAATATGAGTAAGAGGTAAATATAATTCATATGCACATGATTTAAGAATACATGCTGGAACCCCGTCGGGACGTGGAGTTTTTGAGTTTTTTAAAGACTTTAGTCCATGAAAAACTTCTTGCTCCGTGAGAACAAAATGCTGAAAGTGGTTTATTTTTTCGATAACATAATTGTAGGGAGAGTTGTGTGAAAATTTAGAATAAGTGCTTTCAAAAAGAGTCGGCAAACATATTTGAAATTTCTGAACCATCAGAGAATTCTCTGCAGCCAAATTTCATACAGCTTGGAAATTCACGAACCTTACGTTTATAAGGTTAAAAAATTATAAAAGTTTTTAGGATTATTTTTATGACTAGTTTTCATTCTATTTAAATAGTTTGAATAACTCCTGGAGCTTTCAAGATTATAGGTATTCCTTGCCCTTAAGTAGTTAGCATAATTCAACGAGGAGTTACATTTTATATACTTTTTATACAGCCTACTTTTAGAATTTCGCAGTCGTTTCAGGTATTGAGTAGACCATGCAGGTTCTCTATCAGAATTGTTACTTGATAAGGGGACAGATATTGAAAGCGCATCATGTAGCCGTTTATAAAACCTGGAAATTTTATCATCCATATCACCTTTAGCACTCCAATCAATATTAGACAAAGTTTCTTGAAGCAACGTTATGTTTGTTTTAGTAAAATTCAATTCTTTTATTTTACTTTTTTATTTTTTAAAGTGACAGTTGGCAGTGGATTATGTTCTAATTCAATGCTTAATGTAGGATGATATTTATCTTCCGGCTCTGCAAAAGGCAAACATCTAGCTAATGAAATATTTGTAGTTGTAGTAAAAACTAAATCTAAAATTTTATTTTTACAATTTCGGATATTATTTATTTGAACTAAACATAAATCATAAATACATTCCCAAAACAAATCCATGAAGCTAGATGCTATTGGCACATAGTCAATAGCATTTTCACCACGGATCCATGAAATGTTGGGTAGATTAAAGTCTCCAAGACAAATCAATTCAAAGTTTGTTAAATATGAAGACGTAATATCTTTAATTAGTTCAATATGTTTTAGATAAATATCTAAATCAGAATTTGGAGCAATAAAGGAGCACTTTAAAATGAATGAAATATTTGATAATTTTATTTTAATGCAAACTAGCTCAATGCTAGGATGATCAGGTAATTGAAGGCGTTCAGAAGCTATGGAATTATTGACCGCTATTAGCACTCCAAAACCTATTTTATTAATTCGATCATTCTGATATACTTGATATTGATCAGAAAAAAGTTAACTATCACGGATATCTGGTTTAAGTCATGTTTCTGTAAAAACAAGAATTTTATATTCATATGCTTTTACTAGTATACCGTCGGGCCAAAAAGATTTATTAAGAACAACATCGAATACTTTGTTTGGAACAATAAGCTTAAATGAAGAAATCTCGCGGGGAGTTGATGAATTAAATTTAAAAATTTTATAATCACTCTCCGGTCTTTCAATTTACTACTATCCACTGTCGTATCAGCATGCAATCTAGATATAAAGATAGTTTTTCTTGGTGGAACTACTATAAGTTCATTTTTACTCTTAGAAGGATCAGTTACTATATTGGAAGCTTGATATCTGTTCAAGGAGCATTAACGATTATTGAGGGTAATATTGGAGGTTGTGGTATAACAGTAGGTGCTGAGGGAGGAGAGGTCTCTATCGGAGTACTGCAACTATTAGATGATTTAGTGGCGACACCACTAGGCGATAAATTTGAATGAGGCGCTGGAAGCGCCAGATGATTACCTGCTGAAATATTATTATTAGTAATGTTGCGTGGCGGAGCCACAACTGGTGAGTTTAGTGTAATTAAGTTATCACCTTGAGCCACTACTAACAATTTTTTTCTTTTCGGTGAACCATCTGCAAACTCAAAGAGCCGTTTGGTCACGAAAGGATCATCAAATTCTTTTTATACAGCCTACTTTTACAATTTCGCAGTCGTTTCAGGTATTGAGTAGACCATGCAGGTTCTCTATCAGAATTGTTACTTGATAAGGGGACAGATATTGAAAGCGCATCATGTAGCAGTTTATAAAACCTGGAAATTTGATCATCCATATCACCTTTAGCACTCCAATCAGTATTAGACAAAGTTTCTTGAAGCAATGTTATGTTTGTTTTAGTAAACTTCAATTTTTTTAATTTACTTTTTTTATTTTTTAAAGTGACAATTGGCAGTGGATTATGTTCTAATTCAATGCTTAATGTAGGATGATATTTATCTTCCGGCTCTGCAAAAGGCAAACATCTAGCTAATGAAATATTTGTAGTTGTAGTAAAAACTAAATCTAAAATTTAATTTTTACAATTTCGGATATTATTTATTGGAACTGAACATAAATCATAAATACATTCCCAAAACAAATCCATGCAGCTAGATGCTATTGGCACATAGTCAATAGCATTTTTACCACGGATCCATGAAATGTTGGGTAGATTAAAGTCTCCAAGACAAATCAATTCAAAGTTTGTTAAACATGAAGATGTAATATATTTAATTAGTTCAATATGTTTTAGATAAATATCTAAATCAGAATTTGGAGCAATAAAGGAGCACTTTAAAATGAATGAAATATTTGATAATTTTATTTTAATGTTAGGATGATCAGGTAATTGAAGGCACTCCACCACCTATTTTATTAATTCAATCATTCCGATATACTTGATATTGATCAGAAAAAAGTTAACTATCACGGATATCTGGTTTAAACCATGTTTCTGTAAAAGCAAGAATTTTATATTCATAGTCAAAAAATTTAAAAAAAATATTACAAAGTTTTGTTTTTAATCCTCTAACATTTTGATAGATCAAGTTTAAGGAATTTTTCCCTAAACAAAAATTCTTTTACTAGTATACCGTCGGGCCAAAAAGATTTATTAAGAACAACATCGAATACTTTGTTTGGAACAATAAACTTAAAAGAAGAAATCTCGCGGGGAGTTGATGAATTAAATTTAAAAATTTTATAATCACTCTCCGGTCTTTCAATTTACTACTAACATAACAACGAATATTTTTCTTGGTGGAACTACTATAAGTTCATTTTTACTCTTAGAAGGATCAGTTACCTTATTGGAAGCTTGATATCTGTTCAAGGAGCATTAACGATTATTGAGGGTAATATTGGAGGTTGTGGTATAACAGTAGGTCCTGAGGGAGGAGAGGTCTCTATCGGAGTACTGCAACTATTAGATGATTTAGTGGCGACACCACTAGGCGATAAATTTGAATGAAGCGCTGGAAGCGCCAGATGATTACCTGCTGAAATATTATTATTAGTAATTTTGCGTGGCGGAGCCACAACTGGTGAGTTTAGTGTAATTAAGTTATCACCTTGAGCCACTACTAACGATTTTTTTCTTTTCGGTGAACCATCTGCAAACTCAAATTTATTAAACATTTTTTCAAAATTTTCTAGGCGTGAGTAAACCGAATCGACACACCTCTTCAAGGCAACCATTTCAAGTTTAGCTTCCTTAAAGAGACGATAAAATCAACTTCTAAGGTTCTACAATCAACGCATGCCCAGCGCAAACCATTGTTACGATCAGTAATGTTGTCAAAATGTCTACCATTAAAACCAGCACACTTGAAATAGGCATGCTTATCACATGGAGTAGGTAATATTTTCCTCTCCCGTTTCTCTTTACCTCCTTCATGTGCCCCAGCGCCTTGTATTCGTCTATGATCTCCGAGTACTCCTTTAACTTACTGTCAAACCCAGTACTTACTGTCAAATCTGAGATGAATTCTTATTTCCACCTTTGTTTTTACGTCTCCAACTAACTAATCGCCTAACCCCTGCAATTCCATATTTGTTTTGTTCCGAGATATTTGTAATGTCTGAGCCGCTTCTTCTCCAATAAATGTAGTTTGGGATCCTTGATCAATGAGAGCTTTCAGTGTTACCCATTCTCCGTGCTTGTTCTTCACTCTCACTTGAGCCGTTACCAGCAGTACACTTTTCCGGCTTTTAATGACATGTGTTGTTGATTTTTTATTCGTATGCAACAACGAATTGTGATTTACGCCACTAGTACTGCATTCATATCTCTTTCACACTTTATGTTGTAATTGTGCTTCAAATATCTAAGACATGTTTTGGACGTCTTGGCCCATGCCATTCGGTCTGGGACCGTTAAATTTAAATATTTGTGGCCCAATTTCTGGCAATAGCTTCAACGCATCTTCCCATTCATATCAAATTTCTGTTAAGAATTCCAATACTTCATCTCGTTTTTGGATTTCCTTGTCCAATTTTGGTATACTAATTTTTGCGACGATTGGTTTCGTATTATCAATTTCGCAATCCATCGCTTAGTGCTTGCACGCACACTATCGTTGTATCCAACAACGACCTAATTTGCCACGACGACTTGTTGCTTACGTTTAGTTGATCGAGCAACCTGCCTATTGTTGTTAGGAAAAATTGTCTGTTGTTCCTTACCTCTGTTTTAGGATTTCCCATGCCGTTTCATAATTCCTAGCATCTAAAGTCAGATGCTTTATAACTTTAAATGCTTCACCTTTTATGTGAGCTTTTAGATGAAACATTTTTTCCACTGATGACAATATCTTACCTTCATTTATCAGTTTTTCGTAGATGTCCTGGGATGCGGACCATTCTTCCTTTTTTCCATAAAAATCTGGAATAATAAATTTTTTTTCGATCGTTCCCACGCCTCTCTTACCCGTCCCTGCCGACCGAGAGGGCCACCTCCTCTTGACGTAAGGAGTCCGGACTATGGAGGGTTGTAAGGGTAGGGAACTACCGGCTACAATAAATTCAGCCGGTAATACTAAAATATACTTTCTAAAGACAAACAACAGTTATAAACAAGCATTTTGTACAAAAACGAAAAGTACACAAATAGTAACAAACTACATATGTAAAATAGATTTTTTTATTGTTTCTATAGTTTCATCGAAAGGAATATGATTATACAGTTTATTATAGACATCACAAATCGAAGGAAATGGATTGCTTAATTCATAATTAGATTTTGCTAACGTAAGTTTAAGTGGAATATAGTTCCGCGTATTACGTGATGGTACATTTATTTTTATTTCACCAACCAAATAACTTGAATCTATTTGGCCCCCTAACAGCTTTGTAATGAATATAGCTCTAAGCATTAAACGTCTTCTCTCGAGTGTTGAAAGATCTATGAGTTTTAATCTATTTTCATAGGGGGGAGTGCTAAGTTTACATTCCATGGTAAATAGAGCAAAGAGAAATTGTACTTGAACGGATTATATTTTATCGGAATAACATTTATAGAACGAGCTCCAAAGTACACAACCATATTCCAAAGTAGGTCTAACTAGAGTGACAAAGAGCCGTTTGGTCACGAAAGGATCATCAAATTCTTTTGACCACCGTTTTATAAAGCCCAGCAATGATTTAGCCTTATTAACACAGGAATCAATGTGTAAATGAAAACGTAGTCGATTATCTAGGATAACACCCAAATCGACAAACGAGTCAACATTTTCTAATTTATAAGTTCCTATAGAATAATTACAGGGAATATGTTTGGTTCTGAAAAATGATAATTTTTTGCATTTCTTGAGATTTAGCGCCATACCATTAATGCTACACCAATTTGCAAGGGAGTACAGATCGTTTTGCAAATATATACATTGATTTATAGAATTTAAATTTACAAAAAGTTTGACATCGTCAGCAAACATCAGTACTTTGGACGTTCTTATAGCTGATGGAAGGTCGTTTAGATACAGAACAAACAATAAAGGTCCTAAATGACTGCCTTGTGGTACACCAGAGGAAACTTTAATACTTTTGGAAAGGTTTTCATTAAATGATACTTTTTGGGTGCGGTTTTGTAAGTATGAAGATATCCATTTCAATAATAAGGATGGGAAGCCTATAATATCGAGTTTGTACAGTAACAGTTTGTGTACGACAGTGTCAAAGGCTTTATTAAAGTTTGAAGTTTATTTACATAGCCGTTATGAATGTAATTTGTCAGCTCTAAAAGATTTGTTAATGTTGATCTACCAGTTGTAAAGCCATGTTGATAAGGAGATACTATAGAGGCAACTATATGGGATAATCTACGTGTAACTAGTAATTCAAAAAGCTTTGGTATATCACTTAATTTCGCAATCCCTCTGTAGTTTTCAATGTTACATCTACTACCTGATTTATGAAGAATTATAAAACTAGATCTCCAAAATTGAGGAAAATATCCTAAAGATAAAGAAGCATTGAAAATATGAGTAAGAGGTAAATATAATTCATATGCACATGACTTAAGAATACATGCTGCAACCCCGTCGGGACCTGGAGTTTTTGAGTTTTTTAAAGACTTTAGTCCATGAAAAACTTCTTGCTCCGTGAGAACAAAATGCTGAGAGTGATTTATTTTTTCGATAACATAATTGTAGGGAGAGTTGTGTGAAAATTTAGAATAAGTGCTTTCAAAAAAATCGGCAAACATATTTGAAATTTCTGAACCATCAGAGGATTCTCTGCAGCCAAATTTCATACAGGTTGGAAATTCACGAACCTTACGTTTTGAGTTTACAAAATTATAAAAGTTTTTAGGATTATTTTTAAGACTAGTTTTCATTCTATTTAAATAGTTTGAATAACTCCTGGAGTTTTCAAGATTATAGGTATTCCTTGCCCTTAAGTAGTTAGCATAATTCAACGAGGAGTTACATTTTTATACTTTTTATACAGCCTACTTTTAGAATTTCGCAGTCGTTTCAGGTATTGAGTAGACCATGTAGGTTCTCTATCAGAATTGTTACTTGTTAAGGGGACAGATATTGAAAGCGCATCATGTAGCAGTTTATAAAACCTGGAAATTTGATCATCCATATCACCTTTAGCACTCCAATCAGTATTAGACAAAGTTTCTTGAAGCAATGTTATGTTTGTTTTAGTAAAATTCAATTTTTTAATTTACTTTTTTTATTTTTTAAAGTGACAATTGGCAGTGGATTATGTTCTAATACAATGCTTAATGTAGGATGATATTTATCTTAAGGCTCTGCAAAAGGCAAACATCTAGCTAATGAAATATTTGTAGTTGTAGTAAAAACTAAATCAAAAATTTTATTTTTACAATTTCGGATATTATTTATTTGAACTAAACATAAATCATAAATACATTCCCAAAACAAATCCATGCAACTAGATGCTATTGGCACATAGTCAATAGCATTTTCACAACGGATCCAAGAAATGTTGGGTAGATTAAAGTCTCCAAGACAAATCAATTCAAAGTTTGTTAAATATGAAGATGAAATATCTTTAATTAGTTCAATATGTTTTAGATAAATATCTAAATCAGAATTTGGAGCAATATAGGAGCACGTTAAAATGAATGAAATATTTGATAATTTTATTTTAATGCAAACTAGCTCAATGTTAGGATGATCAGGTAATTGAAGGCGTTCAGAAGCTATGGAATTATGGACAGCTATAAGCACTCCACCACCTATTTTATTAATTCGATCATTGTGATATACTTGATATTGATCAGAAAAAAGTTCACTATCACGGATATCTGGTTTAAGTCAGGTTTCTGTAAAAGCAAGAATTTTATATTCATAGTCAAAATATTTTAAAAAATATTACAAAGTTTTGTTTTTAAGCCCCAAACATTTTGATAGATCAAGTTTAAGGAATTTTTTAATATTAGTTTTTTGGAAGAGGCAACACTGGCGGAGAATTTGTAGTGTTTGCCTTTTCCCTAAACAAAAATTCTTTTGTCGGGCCAAAAAGATTTATTAAGAACAACATCGAATACTTTGTTTGGAACATTAAGCTTAAATGAAGAAATCTCGCGGAGAGTTGATGAATTAAATTTAAAAATTGTATAATCACTCTCCGGTAGGTCTCAGCATGCAATCTAAATATATATAAGAACAACATCGAATACTTTGTTTGGAACATTAGGCTTAAATGAAGAAATCTCGCGGAGAGTTGATGAATTAAATTTAAAAATTGTATAATCACTCTCCGGTAGGTCTCAGCATGCAATCTAAATATATATAGATAGCTTTTCTTGGTGGAACTACTATAAGTTCATTTTTACTCTTAGAAGGATCAGTCACTATATTGGAAGCTTGAACAGGTATTGGAATAGGAGCATTAACGATTATTGAGGGTAATATCGGAGGTTGTGGTATAGCAGTAGGTGCTGAGGGAGGAGAGGTCTCTATAGGAGTACTGCAACTATTAGATGATTTAGTGGCGACACCACTAGGCGATAAATTTGAATGAAGCGGTGGAAGCGCCAGATGATTACTTGCTTAAATATTATTATTAGTAATGTTGCGTGGCGGAGCCACTACTGGTGAGTTTAGTGGAATTAAGTTATCACCTTGAGCAACTACTAACGATTTTTTTCTTTTCGATGAACCATCTGCAAACTCAAATTTATTAAACATTTTTTCAAAATTTTCTAGCCGTGAGTAAACCGAATCGACACCCCTCTTCAAGGCAACCATTTCAAGTTTAGCTTCCTTAAAGAGACGATAAAAATCAACTTCTAAGGTTCTACACTCAACGCATGCCCAGCGCAAACCATTGTTTCGATCAGTAATTTTGTCAAAATGTCTACCATTAAAACCAGAACACTTGAAATGGGCATGCTTATCACATAACCAGCAAGTTATAAGACGCTCATTTGTGTTTGTGATAGTACAACCATCGTATAAACAAGCCATTATTAATTTTCAAAGTAATACGTTACAGTTAATTGGTACTGAGTAAAAGTATGCTAGGAATTTGATTTTGATAAGTGTACGTAGAAGCACTATAAGAAAACAGAAAAAGTAATAACAACACAAAACGTCAAAAATAGAAAGAAACTCAAATAAATAAACAAAAGTTTTACAAATGTTTACATATCTTTATTTTACTGTTTAAACTGAGATTCCACAATTCACACTTGTATTTTTTCACGAATTTCACAACAGAGCAAAATATTTCTTAAAATAAACACTAGAACTGTAGTAAATTTAATAATTAATTTCACTGATTGAAAGCAGTAAGAAAATTACGACTATTCACTACGAGAGTTACCAGATCTTCGGGAGAAAATTTAACATTTGTTGAAAATGTCGTAATATTATTAGAGAGACCTATGCCATCCCTGCTGATGGAGAACGAAGGAAGATTGCCTGAAATAGTAGGAACTACTAATGCTGTCACTTCCATAAAGAGCGTACTGTCTACGGGAGATCCTACACACAGCGAACACAATTTTCGTGACATTATTGAAACAGATTGGTTTACGCCGGAAATAGTAGCTTGAGTGGAAGTAGTGGCTATGCAAAGACGCTGTTGTAACCTTTCTGTTATAAAGGATGCTTGAGAAGCAGGATCTATTAAAGCACGAGCAGGATACGTTATACCCTATTGAGCAATATTCACCATCGCTGTGCCCAAAAGAACAGTTTTGTTTTGTGAAGTATGGAATACTTGTCTGGTTGGAGCGTTAGAAGTTTGACCTGTTGAGGTGGAAGGCATATTTGGATTAGAACTAGTTGATGGGGTGACATGCGGAACATGAGTGAACTGTAAAGAGACTTGGGTCGTAGAATTATTTGAATTATTGTTTGGTGCCGTATCTTGGTGAAGTAAACTATGATGCCTTCTATTAAATTTTGAACAACTATGTGAACTTGTGCAATTCCTAACATCGTGACCTTTTGACAAACAATTAATGCACAATTTATGCCCTTTTTACCAATGAGAAGCGGTCATTAGGAGAACGTTTACTAAATTCTGGACATACACGTAAGTGATGAATTTGCCTAGGACAAAATATGCAAAACTTCTCAGAGGACTGTGATGTGCGAGATGGAGCGGCATTCGTGAAATGCGTCCTAACTTTTTTCTGTTCGATTTTTTATTGGAATCTATTCCATTTATATCTTTTAGGCAAGTAAGCGTTTGGATTCTTTCGGTTAGAATGAGATTAAGATCTTTCCAAGAGGACAAAGCAGATTTATCTTTTATATTTTGTTCCCACAGCGTAACTGTATCTTTGGGAAGTCTTTGCAAACAAAGAAATACTAAAATTGGTTCCCAATTATCAGTAGGAACATCGTAAATGGCCATGGCAGAAACACACCCATTAATACCTCTTTGTAAATTTTTTAAAGCAGCGCTTGTCTCATTATCAATTATTGGAAGATCGAAAAGAGCTTTAATTTGGTTGTTAACTAAAATGCGAACATTATCATAAGCGTCTTTTAAAGCTTTCCATGCCAAACTAAAACTTCTATGAGTTAAGGGGAATTTTGATACTACATCTCGAGCATCACCACTAGTTTTTTTGATTAAATGGCATAATTTTTCTTTGTCACTAAGTCGAGAATTACTTATATACACAGCCGAAAAGAAATCCCGGAAGGTTGGCCATGTAAGAATGTCACCATTGAAGACATCAATATCACATGGAGGAAGATTGATGCTATGTGCAAAACTATCATTAAGGGAAATATGACTTACATCAGCAAGAGTAACTGTTTGGTGCGAAACACCAGAAACCGAAGCGGTTTCTCATCTTGAGGCAAAGTCACTCGTGAAGTGACCAGTGGATTACTAACTTTAGTTGGAGTTGGAGTTTTAGGTGTAGGACGAAGTAGATCAACCTTTCTATTGAGAGAAGATAAGATTTTACATATGTTCTAAAAGCGACCTGATATTTGCTTTCAACCGAGAGGATTCTTCTTCAGAAGGATTTTCTTCTGTGTGAATCTCGTTCATGCATTTTTCATAACATTCTTTGACTTTACGCCAAAGTTCCTTAGCTTCCTCCTGGAGGGAGGTGATGCATGCGTCGTATTTTACGAGAGCATCAGTGGCTCTGATGAAGAAGTCTAGTGGAGTCAAAGGCATTTTGATAAAGAATTAATTCAAAAATAAAGAAAATAATATTCCTCAAAGAAGAAAATTAACAAAAGCTATGATTTTTATGAAAAAGGGGATTAAAAGTCAAAAATGTGACCATAAAATCAAAAAATCAAACTAAAAAAAAACCCAAAAATCAATTACAACACCAATTTTCTGATAGAACCACAAAAAATTATCAAATTTCCAAGAAAAACGAAAAATTTTTTTTCCAGTGCACTGAAAATTTCAAAAATTAATTTGTGTATATGGAATATACAAAGTTTTAATTATACCACCGGAGGTGTCCAAAAAAAATTAAAACTTTTTGAAAAAGAGAAATATTTAAACAGAATTCAATAATATTCGCTATTTTTTTTAATTGCAGGATGTAGTGTGCACGGGCTGTAGGGTACACACGATCACAACAATTTTTTTTCTCGAAAATTTTCAATTATAATTTAATAATTTTAACTTAAATTCAATATATTAATATCGGCAAAAAATATTTTTATATGTATATATTGATATATATTTTTTTTCAGTGTACGACCGATTTTTTAAAAATTTCTATTTTTGATCGTGTTCGAAAAAACAAGCGAAATTATTAATCCAAAAAATGTTATTTTTTATAAAAAATATTTTTCAAAAATATATCACTCCACTTTAATAACTCTATTCGTGAGTATACAAAGGTTTGAAGTGGGAACAGTGAGAATGCGATCGAACATTAACAACAACAACAATACTGGTTAATGCAGTTGCGTGTTTCAGTCAGTGCCGGTATATTTGTTATTGTTTTTTGTTTTCTTTTTTGCTTTAGCCTTTTAATATTTTTTCTATTCAAACACAGTTCAGGCTATTTTGTTTGTATATTTATTAAATGTAAAAAACACTGAAACAACGTAGGCACTTTTTCACTGTTCTCACTAGTTTTATTTTTATTCTTTTTTGTTTTATTTCATTCTCGTAGAGAAATATCACTTTGTATACGACCGAGTGGGTATGAAGCGATTCCCAATTACAACAACAAGCCGGGTATTGTAAAACGACCAGGTTATGTTTATTTTGATGTTTATTTTTTCGGAAATTTAATGAAAACAACGACACTCGCGTATGCACTCTTAAATAGAGATACGTATTATGATTTTTTTACTGTTATTAAATAAAAAGTAAAATGTTGAGAAATGAGGATGGGTTTGGTGATTTTGTGGTGTTGTCTTCTAAAAAAGGGGGGAAGAAGAAGAAAACCTTCGTAGTAATTGTCGTGAACAATTAAATTATCCGGTTCGCTCAGGACCAATGTTTTGCGTAGCAATGAAAAAAAATGAAAATAAATAAAACAAAGGGGGATTATAATTGTGATGTCAATATTGACAGCAGGTTTTTTTATTGAATTAATTAGAAATATTATCGGAAATAATATAACTTACAAATTTGTGTGAAAGCTGGACGTAATCCAAAAGGAAAAGTAAGTGACGTTTTTAAAAGCAAGGAGAGAAGAGAGAGGGTTGCAAAAGTGGCGCTTAATCGTAGATGTCACTCGTTAGAATTTGACAATGCATATTTGTGATGGAAACCACAAAGATGCATACAAATAGTATGTAGTCAAATTCTAACGTACAAAAGGAATGCAATTAATAGAAAATAGGTTTAAATTAAACAAAAATTTTTTTATCGACAAATTTAAGACTTTAGAGTCTGTGGGAAACATCAAACCAAATTTTTCAAAACCAAATCAAAACAAGGTCGAAAAGAAATCAAAGTTTTCAAATAGTTTTCATACAAATATCAATCAAAAATCCGAAAAACAGAATTTAAGAAGTTATTATAATGCAAATGTTTCTCAACAACCGAAGACTCCAATTCAAAATAAGTGTCAGATTTGCAAAAATATATAAATTTTTGTATGTAGAACGTGTAATTTGAGACACAACAGTATGCTACATAAGGGAACGGAGACCCAAAACATAGTTAGACATGAAGTACGTCCTAGTACTAGTACTTAAGCGCTCACAACAACCATACACTCTACACAACCAACAAATATTACAACTTTGACCTTTCAGGACCACAGAACTTGCGAATATAACCCTGGAGGAACACTGCTTTTTACTGATATCGTTCAAATAGAAGCACGAGGACAATCATACGATGAAAGAGCTATCATAGATCCGGGATCACAGTCAACGTTCATAACAGAAAAAATTAAAAACAAATTGAATTTACCTACAAAGAGAAACTTTTTTCACGTTACAGGCCTTCCATCAAATTTGCCATCACAGAATATCGAGAAGAATAAATTCGTAAATATTGTAGGTCCCAAGTTTCACATTAGCTAAGCCGTCGACCTACTTATATGGATGGATATAGGACCCTTAATTTACAAAATTAACACACCTATGAAGGCAGTAGGATCATTCGTAGCTCAAAACAGGTATTTGGTTGGATCATTGGAGGACCAATAACAGAAAGTACACAAACTCGCAACAACACAACTCTTTTAAATACTACTTCGATAGAAAACATTATTACACGTTTTTGGGAGGTGGAGAGGCCCCAAAAGAAATTTTGTGGTCAGAGGAAGACAACTTTTACGAGAAAAATTACATCGAAACAACAAAGCGCACCAAAGAAAGAAGGTATGTTGTTAATCTGTCATTTAAAAATTGCGAAGAACTTGGAAACTCAAGGAACATAGCACTTGCACAATTTTTCAGAATGGAGAAAAAGCTTACAAAATCTCTAAAATCAAGGCCTCATATGATAAAACAATACTCAGGGCATATGAGAAAACTTTTAACGGAAGAAATAAATCAGACCCCACACTACTACTTACCCCACCATGCGGTTATCAAACCAGACAGGCTTACTACAAAACTTAGAGTCGTATTTAACGCATCATGCCCGACGTTTAATAAACGAAGTATTAACGACAATTTATACGCTGAACCAATACTTCAACAAGATCTGGTGATTCACATATTAAAATGGCGATTTTACGAATATGTTTATAATGAACACGTCACACAAATGTATAGACAAATACTTTTGAATAGAAATCAGCCAAGATTTCAAAGTATATTGTTCAAAAAAATCAAAATCACCTTTGGACCCAATCGAAGATTACGACCTTCTTACAGTCACATTTGGAATCAATTGCGCGCCATTTTTAGCTCTTCGAACTCTTGTACAACTTGCGGAAGATATTAAAGACACATACCCAAAAGCTCCTAAAATAATACATCAACATTTGTATGTCTTATCTACCATAGCAAAGTTGTTTAACCCTTGTGGGTGGCTGGCAATAATTATGGTTAGATAAAATAGATGGGGACGATAATCTTAAACCCATAACATTGATGAACTGGCAAAACTTCGTAAGAAATTCTGCTGGTATAGACTCTATAATTAATCCACCTTGGTATAAAAAATACCAAGGTGGATTAATTATACTCCAAGGACACCCATTCACGGATTTTGTGACGCGTCAGAAAGTGCTTATGGAGCCGCCTTATACCTCCGAGTAGAAAATGACGATAATACTGTTGACACATTACTTTTTACGGCCAAAACCAGGGTGGCGCCCATTAAAAAGATTTCGCTGCCACGCCTTGATCTGTGTGGAGCTGTACTCTCGGCGAAACTAGCTGCATCTGTAAAAAAAACATATTCAAATTTAAAATATTGATATAGTATCGTTAAATTTTTTTGCACCCGGTTACAGTATATAAAACTCTACATCACTTGTCGTTAAAATAAATGTTAAAAGTGGTCTGGTGTTTTTGTAGTGAAACGTCAAAGTCATACTTCATAGAAATTTTTGTGCCAAAAAAGGCTGAAAAAAGTTGAAAATTTTATTTATTTAAAAAAGTATTGTAAAAGTTCAACATGTTTCAATGGAACCATGAGGTTCAGGTTATTTTGCAAATACTTCGTTAACATTTGAGTGTAAAATTGTGTTTGGAAGTGGTTTAGATGTAGTTATTTATATTGAAAATGCCAAAAGAAAAATAATATTCGTCCACATTCGTGTCATAATTTTAGTTTATATTGAAGAGGACATAAATCTGTGTTATATTGCAACATTTTACGATGCCCTTTTGTGCCTTTTAGAAGCCATGCATTGTTTAATACAAGTGTTGCAGCAGTCAAATTAGCTAAAAATCACATTGACCTCGCGACTGGTGCTGATGTTGTGTTTTCTTGTTTTTCATGTTATTATTTCTAATTATTTGTGATCTTCTTTTCCGTATATTATTGTTGTTATTTTTGTTTATTTTAATAATATTCTTTGTTTTGACAAATAGTGATTGTGTTGTGCAGTTTCAAGTAATCGGGTAAAAGGGATTTTTAAAAGGTTTTTTATTAGGAGTTTTTTATAGATACAAGTTCGAGCGTTGTTTTTTATAATCAAACAATGAATGACAAGATGACATTTTTAACTGAAGAAATCAAAAAACGCACCAAAACGCTAAAAAAATCTGCCGAAATAACAAAAATAGATGTTAATTTTATAAAAAATGCACGTGTTGGTTATTGCTGTATCCAGTGGCCATGAGATTAATAATGAAAAATTTCAAATATATGCCCGCAATACAGGACGACTTTTTGTTGAAACGTTCGATACATTGTTTACGACAATGTATATGTTCGATATGTTGTTCACTCTTTCCGTAGCATACCAATTATTATTCACATTAATTGGCCACTCATTTAAGTCAATGGGGGAATCTTCTCTGCACTTCTTCTAGGAGTCACATTCGCCTGGTTCGGATTGTAGGAGAGAGTACATTTGCTCACCGCGACTCACTTGCTTTCTAACTCTGGTAGATTAAACTTACAAACTCGCTATCGTTGATACACTTGCAATCTCGCTTTCGATCTCGCACGCACGCCTTAAGGTAAAGTTTTGTTTCTTTTCGAAACTCATTAACTTACCGAATAAAGTTTGAAAATACATATTCTAATACCAAATTTGTTTTATTTTGGTTTTCTTTCTTTATTGATTTTTCTCCCCTCATCGGTATCACGCCAACATTTTGATCCGTTCGAGCCGGATATTTACAAGCATCGTTGTTGCATTTGGATCCAATTAAATCGGATCATCTACCAACTAATTTCGAAGCCTTTGCTAATTTGGTCTCTAACACATCTTTTTTAAGGAAAAAACATCATCAACCCTCACCAAACACAACACCTCATCATCAACATCAAAAACTGCATCATCATGCAAACAATACATCATAAACTCAAAGGTACGTAGTTCAGTTTCTTTTATATTGAGCATACCGCGAGTGTTGTCGTTTTTTTACATTTCGATTTACAAAAACAAAAAATAAATATTCCATTTGTTGCTACTTATTTCGCTACGTCACGTACTGGTCGCCCTACAATTGCCTTAACGCGTGTTTTCCTAAATATACAATCCACTCATTGTCGCATATTCTTGCCATAACTTGTTTGCCAGTAATCTATTGTGTAGTGCTTTTTATTATTTCTCACTAAAGGCTACATATACACCTCGCTTCTTGTTAAACTCGCCAGCCATTAGGGGGAAAAAATACTAACAACAATACGAATACTCATCGTGCCCTTATTCTAATTTCTTTTGTTGATCTCAAACCTACCAACAACTAATACATCACATCAACTCTCCTTGTTTGTTCGTATAAATATAACAACAATAACATCCTAATATTCCACGCGCCTTTTTATAGCGTCTGTTTGTTAACATTCGATCCACCAACAAATTATTTCTCTTCACCACTATTACTGTTCAATCGTTCTTTCCCCCACTCACTGTTGGTTCATTCTCGTTGTGTTGTTGATCGTGTATATCAACAACAAATATCCCTCTCGCATTCCAGCCGCCTTGTTCAGTGTGAGCCGACTAACAAACAAACGTACCAACAAGCTCTTGCTCTCCCCACACATCTCTGTTGGTTCGTTGTCGTTGGTCTGTTTGTATTGCGTTAGCCGCTCAACACTGCTTGTGTTTTATTCCCTTTTGTGCGGTATCCGTTATTCACCACTGCACAGTGGGTACGTAGTAAAAAATTGTGAAATTTTATAATTAATATTTTTAAAAATATTTAATAAAAAATTGTTGTTATATTTGTTGGTCTATAGTAGATTTTTGGACTTTTTAATAAAATGTACCCTACATTCGGCAGTTTACAAGGGCATTCATATCATTAATTTGTGGTTAATTAAAAACTCTTTTTGGGCATTTTTATTGAAAATTTTGTAATTTTTTGCGAACAAAATATTTATTTACTTTTACAACAAAAATTATTTGTCTGTAAAATTATAGCATAATTTGAAATTTCGTGTGCCCTACTGTCGGTCATTGCGATTTTCAAATTATTTTCGTCAATTTTTGTTCCTTTTTTGGAAATTTCACAAAATTTGTTGTTGTTGTTTTTCGTCGATCCTTTTGCAAATTCGACTGTGTGTACCCTACATTCGGTTCTAGTCGACCTCAAATAGTAAAAATATAGATTTTTTGGACTTTTTTGCTTCGCTATCGTTTGTTTTTCTATAAAATCATGTCGGTCGCTCCATTGACACAATTTATTCGTGCTTCAGATAATATGGTCAAATTTATTGCCTCGTACCATATGCTTAGCCAGAAAGTCATACGATTTTCAGCCTTGAAATTCAAAGCTCAGAACTTCAAGAGTTATGGTCTAAAGTCAAGGACACTTACGACAAGTGTATTGACTATTTGTTGACACTAGAGGGTACAACATCTGAGAAAATTTCTTCTGCCGATTCGAAGTACCAATCATCAAACCTAAGTTTCATTGATTGTTTGTCGGAGATCAATGAAAAGATTCTTAAGTCGGTAAAATCTCCTCCTGCAACTCCTGTCGTCGTTAATGCTAGCACACCGCAAACTACTTTATCTCCAAATTCTCAACAAATCGGTAGTGCTTCTAATCGGCCTCTTATTGATCAGCCACCTTCCGCAAATGACATGAATACTTCTCGTGATAGTTCGAATATCACAAATTTTACAAATATGGTTCAAACTAATTTTCCTAATCCTGCCGAAGTTTCGATTTCTAATTGGAGTTTGCCACCTTGCATTTCAAATACCATGCATAATCTCAACTTACCACCGTGTGAGATTGATGATTTTCATGGAGATTTCTTGTCGTGGCCCACATTCCTGGACCTGTTCTCTGCCATGTTCATTAATAACTCTCGTCTAAGTGACATTGAGAGGCTTTGTCACTTAGTTCTGAAAACAAAAGGTGAAGCTAGGGAAATCGTGTCTAAGTTTCCACTCACCCATAAAAGTTTCGCTATGGCTTGGCAGTCGTTGAAGGATACGTACGATAATAAACGTATTCTAGTTCATAATCATCTCAAGCTCTTATTCGACCTTCCAGTCTTAGAATCCGAATCTAGTTCTAATTTGAAAACTATACAGCGTGGTATCAACGGCTGCATTTCGGCTATGTCAATCTATGATGTAGTCACGGATCATTGGGATCCAATTTTGGTTTATATTTGTCAGCAGCGTTTACCAGAATTAACTCTAGCTTTGTGGGAGCTAAGTATTATAGACAAATCTTCGCTATCGTCGTGGGAAGACTTAAACAAATTCCTCACTGAAGGGATTCAAACATTAGCTTGTTTACGACACATGAGAGGTTCTCCTTCTAGTCCAATTTCGAAAAGTAAAATCAAAGCCCATGTAGCTACTTCTTCTTTGTCGAAATGAATCCCATTCATTATGCTCATGACCCAAATTTAGAACTCTTTCGTTTGAAAAAAGATGTGAAGCCGCCAAAAAACAGGGTTGTTGTTTAAATTGTCTCTCTGTAGGACATTCCGTCAAAAATTGTGCCAGTATCCATAACTGTAATATTTGCAAAATTCGCCATCATACTTTGTTGCATAGGCCTACTGCTTCCCCTCCATCATCTAGCATTGGTTCTCCTCAGTCATTTAGTATTGGTTCTCCTTTATCGTCTAGGCCTTCGAATACTATCGCGACAAATGTTGTCAATCCTCCACAAGTTGATGGTAATGTGGCATCAACTTCTACTGGCACTAGTCCTAGAGTAGTAAATAGTCAGGTTTTCCATTCCTCCCAAAATCGAAATGTCTTGTTGGGTACGGCTATGGTCAACATCGCGCTTATCGACCCTAGCTCAGAGGCTTCGTTCATATCTGAACATTTACAAAAACGTCTCAACTTGCCCACTCATCCAGCCTCTGCCACCGTTTCTGGTGTAAATAGTTCATCCTATGCCACTTCTAAGAAAAATTGTTCATTTCGCATCGGTTCTCGCTTCAATTCTTCATTAATTGTTTATGCTAACGCTTTCGTTCTTCCAAAAATATCTGGAAATCTTCCTTCAGTGCCCCTTAGTTCTAACCTTACTTCTTGCTTGCCCAATCTTCCTTTAGCCGATGCCCACCTCTTCAGTTGTAGGCCTGTAGATTTGTTGTTAGGGGCAGATTTGTATCCACAGATCTTGAAGGAAGGGACGCAACGAAATGTTTTGGGTTCCCTCTTAGCCCAAAACACGATATTCGGCTGGATTCTGACTGGTCCTATGCCTCCGTCCTCAGTCCAGGTCTTTAGGGCTGCGTTGGATTTTGCTGAGGATGAATCTCGCACAGAACACTACTCCGACTTTGGGGACTTCCCTATGTTCCCAAATTGAAGCATCCTTCGCCGTCGGACATGTTCAGTGAAAGGAATTATCGTCGTTGTGTCCGGTCAAAATTCATTTAGCTTTTTCTCCTAATGTAATTCTCGCTTACATAGGGGAGTTGCCAATCTCCTACTAGGCGAGTCTTCCCGGGTGGCGGATGGGAAGGGGGTCTCCATGATGTGCAGAGAGAAACTGACCTAGGTCTCCTAGATCAACTTCTCTCTTTACCTTGTGGAAACCCTGGGGATCTTCGGATCCCCCGTGGACCAAAATGGATCGGGGTAGTGCCCTTAAATAAATCAACTACGATGGGAAAACGAAGTAAAAAGAATAAAGTTACGGTGCAGGGAGTTAATAACCCAGTACCGGCGGCAATCGTTGGTGAGGTCACAAGCCACGTGTCGTCGAGATCAAGCGATTGTGATCCGGCTGTTCTAGGTGTGGATGCCTTGGCACCTACAGCCGTACCTGCTACAAGTGCATCAACTCCAAAACAAAACGTTGACGAACCGGCAATTCTTTTGGCTAACGATAATGTCAAGACTGATGAAAATCAGTCCTTGACTGACAGGACTGCAGTTCTGGGAGGGGACGACCTACACGGGACTCTACGCGCTATCCGCGATAGTCTAGAGGAACAAAGTAAGGAACTCTTCGACCAGTTAGACAAACTGGTACCGGAAGAGCAATGTGGGGACACGCTTCCGGAGGAACTGCTATTAAATCTTACCCTAACTGATGATGAGCTGGACACCACGGTGATCCCAGCCAAGTCTACACAGGGGGATGGCCATAGCAGCAACGAAGGAAATGTGGACCCTATTGTCCGACCGACCTCCAGTCTGTCTTCAACAGGTCCTGTGTCGGCACCAGCCGACAAACTTCAGAGGCAATCTGCGACAGAGGTGATGTCCGACGATGGGGAATCTGTTGATCCCCCGGAAACGGACAGTGGCTCGAAGGTTGGGAAGGCCCGAGAAGTGACCGATGCGAAGCATTACAAACGTGCTGTTTCGTATCTTCGCAAATTCGTGGGGCGAGACGCGAATTTGATCTCGGAGAGGGAGGTTCACCTCATCAAGGGTAAGATGAGATATGTGAGGAAATTCGAGAGAATCTATCCTCACGCTCTCCATCGTGAACTCGAGATGGACAAGATCTTCCTCCCGAATCTCACTGCTCGCACAAAAGTAGTAGAATCGGCGAAGCCCACTGTCTCTGACAAAGGTGCTAAGCCGATTTCTGACCCGAAGCCCAGTTCTGATCCGAACCCGAGTGATAAAGCACAGGAAAAGGCAATTGAGGGTATCCCAAAGCAGGATGGCACCCATAAGGGTGATCAACATGCGAAGGGCACTGTCTCAAAGCCTGATTCTGCGCCTAGTGACAAGGGTGAGGAAAAGCTCTGGGTGGACCAACAAGTGGTCGAAACAGGAAGAAGGGGAAGCCAGTAAAGGAACCATCATCTCCTGCGGGAGCAGATGTCGCCCCACAGAATAAATATGTGAAGCGCATCCGCTCTTCAGAAGGTCCGCAATCCTCACCCAAGAAGACGATGACTTCTCGTCTGGTAGACCCTTCTACCTCTTATGCGGCTTGCGTAGGACAACAAACTGAGGGGAAACGACTAAGTACGGAGAAGGCTTCAACCTCCTCTGGAAAGGCGACCTCCAAGGTTCGTAGTCAACGACAGCGTAAGCCGTATGATAGACCAACAAAGGTAGCCACTGATGAAGACCTTCTTGTGGCGATCATTGACAAAGCTGATCCTCAGGGCAGAATCAGTGAAAGTCATTGGTTGCTATTTGAAGGAGCTCTTCGGTCGGCTATCGTCTGCGGGACGGACCAAGGGGACCGACAGTTTGGTAGTGCCTTCATGCAGAAGGGTGCCAAAGTCATTAACTGTCTAAACAAGAAATCCAAGGATTTCCTTGTGGAAACAGTTAGTGGCTTTGGCGCGCTCTGGGAAGGAGCAGACCTTGCAGCGGTCTCCCTAGCGGAAATCCCAACCAGACGGGTGCTTTCAGCCTGGGTTCCCCCACCTTCTGTGGATAAGGAGCTCCTGCTGAAGATGTTGGCGCTGCAAAACCCCAGCCTCACTGCATCGAGTTGGACTGTGGTCAGTCTAACTCCCTGTAACGAGGATGGTGGTATGGTGGCGAGAGTTGCGGTTGACCCACCGGGGGAGAAATATCTCAGAGATCGTGAGGGGAAATTGAACTTCGGTTCAGGATGGGTTCGGTTTCGACACATCCACCGAAACTCAGTAGGAGTGGGGAAGCGGCGTAGGCTGCGCATAATGCAGATCAATCTGCATCATTGCAAGGCCGCTGCCGCCGAACTACTCCTGTCCCTCACGAACACGGAAGTGGACATTGCCTTAGTCCAGGAGCCATATATTTATAAAAATATGGTTTCTGGACTAAGGAATGCCAACTTTAATATTTTCGCCGCGTCCATGGGGGACAAGGTGAGAACATGTATATTAGAGCTTAAATCTAATCTTTCTATCTAATTACAGCAATGGTGACATGTGCACTGTAAGGCTGGAGCACAAGACGGGGAGGGCCACCCTGCTCTCCTCAGTCTATATGCCATTTGAGGAGATGGACCCACCAGCCACCTGTGTACGAAAGATGCTCGATGAGATGGCGAGCACTTGCAACGTTATATTGGGATGCGACGCAAATGCTTACCATTTTCAGTGGGGTAGCAAGGACACAAACAAACGAGATGAGTCCGTTTTCGATTTCATCTTATCCTATAATTTACGTATATGTAATAGGGGTAGTGATCCGACCTTTAAAGTTAGGGATAGAGAGGAGGTCATTGACTTAACCCTCTCAAATCTAGATGACTCCGTCATCAGAAATTGGAGAGTATCTGATGAATGTTCCTTCTCAGATCATTTAAAGATTCTCTTCGAGTACTCTTTTGACGGAGATAGACAACAGCCTTATCGGAATCCAAGGAGAACAAACTGGGAGAAATTCACGGAGCTAACGAACTCTCAGCTGACTCTTAACACAAACCTAGGAACAGCTGCGGAACTCAACGGGGCCCTGAAAAATCTAACGGATGTTCTCCTTGGTTGCCATAAGGAATCCTGTCCGCTTACACACCCTGGGAAGAAATCTCGGCGAGTGTGGTGGAACAAGGAACTTGGTGAGCTCAGGAAAGCGACTGTTATACAGTCGTCTGGTCGCTTGGGCGGTCAACACATTCAAGCCGTATAAATCGCCAGGACCGGATGGTATCATACCGGCGATGCTTCAGTATGCCTCGCCAAGTATAGACACCACCTCCCTTAGCAATTCACAGCACGCATACATAAAGGGCAAGTCTGTGGAATCTGCACTGCACGAAGTGGTAGGATATATTGAGAGGAACATGGAAAATTCAAATTTTACGCTGGCCTTCTTAGATATAGACTAATGGGTGCTCTTTTTCTACCTAGTCTCATGCTCTTCTCAACAACCGAACCTGCTCTAATCTACAGCATAATTAGAAACATAAAGTGGTTAGGAGCATACAACCTTGGCACGTAACACTTTTCTGTCTGACTCATAGGACCATCGACCTTCACTCTTAACTCCTTTAATTCACAAATCTTCTCTCCCCTACAGATCTATCTCTTGCCTCTTCACTTCGCTGTATCTCTTCTTGTGGATGATCACAACGGACCTAACCGGTCTCAGAGTGTTGCAGTCATACACGTGACTGCACATCCCCAAACCTAACCTAACTTTGCTTTCGAACAGTTCACTCCTCCCCAAAGCTCTCATTCTCTATCGCTGTCATCGATTGAACGTCAACCAATTACATTATCGTTTTCTTGCCAATTGTTTGTATTCTAGCAGAATTCGTTCACGCGATTTCCATTCATGGTGGAAATCTGCCTCGTTGCCTTCTTATCCATATTTGGTTCTCTAAAATTATGCGTATTGTTATCAATCGTTTAATCTTCTTGAGACTTCATGGTTGCTCTTTTTTGAAAAAAAAAGTTACTCAAGCCATTCGATATGAAGCTGTTTACGAATTAAGCGTGCCATATCGTCAAAGGTTTGGTATATGACTTCGTCTGCTTTTAAATTAAAGCAGTTTCTTAGAAGTTATTCCTCCTTTGTGTTCTGCTTCCTTTTGGCATCTCTTTCTCATTTTTGGGTTGTCGCGTTTGTCATATGACAGAATTTGTTTAAATTCTTAGTTCGCACAGAGGCTTGCTTAATTTCTAGATCCCTCTGTATACTGTTCAACGTACATCGGGTCATCTATCGTCTATAGTCGCTCTTCCTCGTTCGCCACAGTAACCAATAATAGTCGATTCCCCTCTAAGTCTTATCAAGAGACTTCTCTAGTTAAAATTTGTAATATGTACTTCAACTCCATAACTCGTTTTGCTCTGTCATGAGCAAACACTTTAGGTCCAACAAGGAATTGTTCGTCGACCAGTTAACAAAATAGTTTAAATAATAAACAATACATTGGTTTCTTTTGTAAAAATTAGTTGTAGTAAAATACACAATCATATTTGAATTAGCAAAAAATTGCTCAATGGAACTGAACTACCGTACATATTGCTGCATTTTATTCATAATGCAAATACTAACCTAAAATAAGTCGCGATTTAGTCTAATTCATGTTGCATTGCATTGTAGCGCTGCAAGGTGGGCGGCAATGTTTAGGTTCGATACATTGTTTACGACAATGTATATGTCCGATATGTTGTTCACCCCTTCCGTAGCATACCAATTATTATTCACATTAATTGGCCACTCATTTGAGTCAATGGGGGGATCTTCTCTGCACTTCTTCTAGGAGTCACATTCGCCTGGTTCGGATTGTAGGAGAAAGTATCCGATCTTTCCTACACTCTCTCCTAGAAGTCACATTCGCTCAGTTCGGATGCAGAGAGGACTTTCCAGTGCTACGGTCGTCGATGTAATCTCGACCTTGTTTACGCTACATTTGCTCACCGCGACTCACTTGCTTTCTAACTCTCGTAGATTAAACATACATATCGTTGATACACTTGCAATCTCGCTTTCGATCTCGCACGCACGCCTTAAGGTAAAGTTTTGTTTCTTTTCGAAACTCATTAACTTACCGAATAAAGTTTGAAAATACATATTCTAATACCAAATTTGTTTTATTTTGGTTTTCTTGCTTTATTGGTTTTTCTCCCCTCATCGGTACACCTCAACATTTTTATTAACGGGCCCGAAATTTTGTCAAATGCCCTTTTACATATTGAGCAGTTATCAGAAGTTGATGATGCTGCAGACAGAGATGGCCTGTCAGAAACAGTGACGTAAATGACATACATTTCCGACGTATAATACATACGTCGGAAACCCACTGAAAACCATTATGATTTTGATAAACTAACTATTTACATTTACCGATTTGGAATTAACGTATGCTTTACTCAAATCCATATGGAATTTCAAATTTTTTTCTCAAAAAAGTCCAGAATTTTTTATCAGTTCTAGTAAAGAATAGTCAGATATACAGTAAAAATAATATATTTTCTGGAAAATTAATGAATATGGTGATAATATTGAAATAAATGACGTTTACTACATTTTATACAGGTATATGACGTTTTCGACATTTACACCTTTTTGACAGTCGAAAATCTGAAAATTATTCATACGGACCATCTCTGGCTGCGGATGATGATGATGATGTGGATGATTAACTTTAAGATGTATAAAATTCAATGTTTAAGTTTTCATATTGTACTCCTTGCACTATATATCTACACTGATATTTGACATTATTATACTCAAATGTACTAAGAAAACATTTTCTATTTTAATGGTTTTAACTGAAAAATAAAGAAAAATTATCCTAAAATAGGTTCCCTGATTTGATTCAAGAAAACATGCTACTCTAAACCACTGTGCGTTCAATCGAAATCCAATCCAGTAGACATTGCAAGTAGAGGATGTTCGCCGTTGGAATTAAAAACACATTCAACATTATAGAAACATTATTTTCAATGAATACAAATTGTTAGAAGGAAAATATTGTATTGATGGTGGTTACGATTGTATGCGTCATCAATATATCACGCGAAAGAATATCGGCAGGTTTATCAAGCATGTGCAAGTTTCGTAGCAGTTTATAGGAAAATCCGTGGGTTACCATAACAAATCCGAAAAAGAAATGATAAGGTGATAGAACTCAGATGCCTGTGGTCCTGTTTGAGAAAGGTCCTAATTCCAGCCGATATCGATCTATTTACTCGTTCCGAATCATTAGCTTGGGGCGAGGAAAAAGCTGTATAAGTGTGGTGAATTCCAAAAGAAGTGAGAAACGCATTAAATGAATTAGATTTAAATTGTGATCCATTGTCGCTCACTAAGACTTCTGGAACACCATACATATGAAAAATATCATTTTATAGAAAATTTTAAATTTTGGACCAAGTAAAGGATCTCAAGGGGCATAACCAATTTGATCCAATACGATCAATATGCCTATGTTTCCTTTTCAACTTCGGGGATATGGGCCTAACAAATCAATATATATTCGCTGAAATTGGGCGCTCAGAAGTTATTTGTTTACCCATATCAGGTCTCATAATTTGGTTTGTAGTTTTTGATGTCTTACAAACTTCACAAATTCGTATATATTCTTTGACATCTTTCACCAAAACAGGCCAGAAAAAATTTCTCCTGATTAGGTCAAGAGTTTTTTTTGTATTCCACCATGGCAGGCTGTTGAGAAGTTGTGGTGTCTTGCTATTAATCCTGTCGAAGGTTTACGGGGATCCAGATTTTCCAAGATTTGTCTTGCTCTGGATCTCCGGTGTAGTGTTCGGTTCTTATATAGACGAAATTGCCAACCATTTTAATTTCCGGGTATTTTGCTTTATTAGAGCGAATTTTTTCCTTAAGATTCCAATCTTGGTCATTGAAATGAACTGAGTTCAGGTCAATTTCTGGTTCAGTTGTAGTAATTTCTGAAATTTCCTCGCAATAAATCCGTGACAGAGCATCGGGCACTACATTTTCGTTTACCTTTCGATGACTAAAGCTGAATTTAACACCTGTAGTTTAAACACCCAGCGGGTCAGTCTTACGTTGAGGTCATGTTGCCTCATCAACTATAATAAACTTGAATGGTCGGTTATGTCCTCAAATTCTTGGAGCTCAACGTAGCATCTGAACTTTTTATAGCTTCTGAAAGGGAATGTTTCGCAGTCGTCAAACATTCTCTTTCAGTGACGCTGTAATTCCTTTGGGCTAAGTTAAGTTTTTTGGACATATAAACAATGGGCTTTTCATCCCCATTTTCATCTAATTGAACGAGAACAGCACCAATGCCAAAATCACTATCGTCACAATGAATAAAGAAGTTTTTGGAAAAGTCGGGATTAATGAGGACAGGAGCAGATGTCAGATGTCGTTTTATCACAGAATGCTATGTCAGCTTCGTCAGTCCAAGTAAACTTTTTTTGATTGACAGAAGTTTGGTTATAGGAAACACTTTCGTATCAATGAATCTACGATACCAGCCACATAGTCCTAAGAAACCTAGAACTTGTTTTAAGTTCCTAGGGATTGGTCATGATAAAATAGATTCAATTTTCTCCGATCTGTTTTTAGGCCTCCGTATTCTATAACAAAACCTAAATATTTTACCTCTGACACAAAATTGGCTTTTCGAAACGTTAATTGTGAGGTTTGGTCTTCTAAATTGGAAAATCTTCTGCACACAATGTCTCAGGTCAGGGTTATCAATTCGTCCATGAGGCGACACATTGTCTGAGGAGCATTACATTGACCGAATGGCATGACCACGAACTGGTAAAGGGCCTATTAGGGACTGTAAATGCTGTCAGATGCTTGGACTGATCGGATAAACCGATCTGCCAAAAGGCGTCCTTCAAGACAAGCTTTGATATTACGTTTGCCTTAGGCAATGGAGCAATAATTTCCTCAATACTGGAAGAGGGATAAGCGTCTTTTTTAGTAACTGCATTCAGCTTCCTCGCATCTAGACACAGACGGACTTTATTTGGTTTTACAACTAATCACATTGGAGAACTCCATGGCAATCTTGACGGTTCAATGACTCCTATAGATAGCATTCTATCTATCTCGTTATACATAAGTTTCTCCACAGCTGGAGAAACTGGATAAAATCTTTGTTTGACCGGTTTGGCATCGCCAACGTCGATCTTATGTTTTATAAGACCGGTTTTACCTAAACCGTGTTTTTCAAAGTTAGGAAATAAAGCGTCAAAGAATATTGTTGGAAATTGTCATTACTTGCGCACAAATCGGACTTTTGAACAGGCGATAAATCAGAATTTAAAGCAAATATCGGACAATTGGTTACATTCAGACGGACATGATATCACTACGGACTCAAATAGCAAGATTGAATTCCTTCCAGAAACGCTGACTTAAAGTTGTGACGATTAATATTCTAAGCCTTTTAACCTGATTTCAAAGCAAACATCTGCATCAACAAAACCCAAAACTTTTAGGAGTTTTTCATCTGCGGTTTTTACGTTGGATTTACAATTTTCAAATTCACTAAATTATGAGAAATTGTGTAAAGCTACGTCTGAGCCAATGCATGTAACATAAGCTCCCGTGTCTATGAGGCCATGTTCCTCAAAATTCAAAAATGAAACTTTTGCATATAGTCGTTTCTCAATAGGATTGCTGAAATGAGATATTTTGAAGTTATTTTACGCCGCTTGTGGTATAATCTAAGTCTAAGTGTAGATCTTTTAGGTGTACTTTTCCGTAAATATTCCGATAACCGTTGATGGTACGATCGAAGGGGAAGTAGGTTGACAGGTGTAGAAAAGTTCTGAGTTGAGACGGATTTCTTTAGAATTTTTATTGGACATTGGGGATGTATTTTGGATTGATGAGCAGTAGTTATGACACTACTGTCGTCGCTTATTGGTTTTTTGAAATATTTGTTGGGGTTTGATTATACATTCCATGAAGTTTTTTTGTGTTGCATTTCAGACAGTTAGGTTAGGAGTTACGATATCACCCCACCGCGTCCTGTTTTTCTTGCACTTGCTTCTTTAGCAATTATATACCAACCGCGTCCTAATTTAAAAAATGATTACTTTTCATAAATAACACACTTTTCATTGCACTTGCTTCTTTAGCATTTTTTAAATTATTAAGAAATATCATATTTGTCAAAACGCTTCTGTCGTTGACCTAAAATTTGCAAAATCATTAATTTTCTTCCCAACCGAAATCAATCAATAATTATTTTTCGGGTGCAAAGAAAACAAGAAACGCTTAGCCAACACTTTTTAACTTTTAATATACCAAAATTGTATTATTGTAATTTAGTCAAAGAATTGAACTCGAATAAAGCGGTAGCAGAAGCTACAAAAGAAAAAAACCAAAATAATTTTGTTTTTTTTACGGTTATTAATACCAAAACCTTTATTGGCGAGGAGGATGGGATATCTCAGATAGGATATTTATTAAAGAATTAACAAAATCCTAATTAAACATATTAATGTTTTTTATGAGATCCCATAACGGAAGTAAAGAAAATTATTCTTTAAAAACTAAGAAGAAAAATCCTAATTCGAAGGATATTCCAAAGTTGGAAAGTGATAGTGAACAGTGAAAAAAATCCTTTAAAAACAATTAGGAATAATCCTAGTTTGAAGGATATCCCAAAGTAGGAAAGTGTTCAGTGAAGAAAGAAAAGAACCCTTTAAAACTTATAGGAAGAATCCTAATATTTAAAGGATATTCCAAAGTGGGAATGCGAAAGTGAACAATGAAGAAAGAAAATAATCCTTAAAAAAATTAATAAGAAGTATCCAAAGTTTGAAGGATATATATATAGTATTCCGTGCAAATAAAAATAAATAAAAAAAGAGAAACATATAAAAACTTAGAAAATAAAATATTCTTATTTTTGAAAAAATATCATTATTAAAATACAATAAAAAAAACATTGTTAAAATACAATAAAAGAAAAAAAAACTGTGAATCCGTGCAAGTAAAAATAAATAAAACAAACAAAAGCATTACATATTTTTTTAACTGAAAGATATTGTGGAACAGTGCCAAAAAGAAGGAAGAAATCATCTGCCGAATTATCTGTCCATAACAGCATCATCTACCGAATTATCTATCCAAGAGAGCAAGCCAAGAAACCAAAAGGAACTGAGATCTGTCAAATTGCTGAGTAAAACTGAAATTTAAAATTATTTTTCTACTACTCACTTTAATGGTGAACAATATCCAAAGCCAACTAATGGAAATACAAGACCTAAAGGATAACGAAGGATACATTCCAATTAAAGACGGCGACATAAAGATCATTGATAATTACCGCAGAATAACACTAACATAACACTGTTGAAATTATAGATACAAATATTAAATCGTTACACGGCTCAATATCAGAATTGATTCCATTACTTGATACAACAATAAATAATTTTAATCTTTTGAAAATTAAATTGAACAACCTATCACCAAATTTTAGAATTAGACGAGATTTAATAAATGGCTTGGGTAAAGGATTGAAATTTATTACAGGAAATATGGACAGTGATGACGAGAAAGAAATCAGATCATATCTTACAAATCTAACGACAATTACTAACTCTAACTCAAATGAAATAGGAAACATGGCACGAATAAGTAACATATTTTCGATGCAGATTCAAAACGTAACTAATCATATTAATAGACAACAATATATAGTTAAGAAATATATCAATAAATTTCGCAACAAAATCGAAAATAAGATATCTTCCTTAGAGGATGAAGTATCTTTTCTAACACATATTTATCAGATTGACAATGATATAAGCTTACTTAAGAATCACATTGATGACATCGCCGGAGTAATATTTACTAGTAAATTAGGCATAATACCAACAGACCTACTTGACGAACAAGAAATTGAAATAATAGATGACTTTGAAAAATATACAAGGACAAAAGTTGCCGTTTCCGTTCAAAAAGACCAAATTATTATCATCCTCTCCATACCCCAATTTTCCCTTTTATCATTTACAAAAATAATCCTTGAGCCAATACCTAACAAAATGAAAAAATCAATTTTTGTAAAAGAAAATAAAATTTTAATAGATAATAAGCAAAATGTATATTACCCAAATACATCTGATTTATATAATAACCTTAAGAAGATTGACGATCAATGTATATTAAGCATTTTTAAAAACAAAACAGCAAGTTGTACTCTTAAAGACAACAAAAATACAGAAATAAAAGAATTAAAAGAAGGAGTTATTATATTTAAAAATTTCATTAAACATTTTACAAATACTTGCAATTGTGAAAAATAATGTATTAATGTATAAGCCAAAATTTTATAATTAAATTCTAGAATTGTATAATTAATGTCGGTAATTTAACTTTCAAGAATGAAAAATTAATTGTTAAAGAAAAAATAATACACACTTCTCCCCTAAAACAAGTAAAAGAAAACGGAACATAAAATGAATTAAATTTGGAAGATCTATATATAAAACAAATAAAGTACGAAGATGATTATAGCAAAACTCAACAGATAAATAAAATATATAATATAGCATCAAATAGCACTACATTATTAATTTTAATAATCTTATTAATTGTAATACCTATATTTTGTAAAAGAAAGGCAACCATTCTCCAAATTTCGTCGGAGCCTCAATCTAACCGAGGGGGAGTTACGATATCACCCCACCGCGTCCTAATTTAAAAAATGGTTACCTTTCATAAATAACACGCGTTTCCTGTTTTTCTTGCACTTGCTTCTTTAGAAATTATATACCAACCGCGTCCTAATTTAAAAAATGATTACTTTTCATAAATAACACACTTTTCATAGCACTTGCTTCTTTAGCATTTTTTAAATTGTTAAGAAATATCATATTTGTCAACACGCTTCAGTCGTTCTTCCCAACCGAAATCAATCAATAATTATTTTTCGGGTGCAAAGGAAACAAGAAACGCTTAGCCAACACTTTTTAACTTTTAATATACCAAAATTGTATTATTGTAATTTAGTCAAAGAATTAAACTCGAATAAAGCGGTAGCAGAAGCTACAAAAGAAAAAAACAAAAATAATTTTGTTTTTTTTACGGTTATTAATACCAAAACCTTTATTGTTAGGTTCAGACAGTTAGGTTTGTTTCTGGCATCGGAGCCATAACAAAACACAGACCTGTCCTTTAAACAGTTCTGACCTGGTTCATGACAGTTCCAGCACTCTACATTAAGGGGCCATGCATAACGGCATCAACAGAAAAACTTTCCCTTTCCGATTCCATATTTTCAATAGTTGTTTCGTCCTGTTCTAACTCTGCTACATATCTTTTGGAAAATGTATTACTAGCAGGTTTATTTGCCAGATGTTAATGACAGGTTTCATCATTGAGCAGATTCCCTCTCATCTGAATAAACTTCATTAAATGGGCCATGGACAATATCGGAAAATAAAGCAGCTTTGTTTTTCTTTTAATAATCTCAATTAATTCCGTCTCAGGAATCTGAGAACTTAACCGATCTAGAAAGGTAGATATTGAATAGTAGAATGATTCGAAATTTTCTCCGGGCTTCTGTTTTCTATTGCGAAGTTCTTCGCGAATATCAGCATCGGAGCGAAAATCTTTATATTGATACCTAATACAAATACAAAAATCTTCCCAAACAACAGAAGGTACTTGTTTGGGATAACGCCAAAACCATTCTCTTGCTTTGCCGGTCAATAATATATTTAAATTCTTACAAGTAACAGTGTAGTCTTCATCAAATTTGTCGGCTATTGGGGATTTAACCCTGTAAAGAAATTCATCAACATCAAGACCTTGTGCTCAACCATCAAATTGAAGGTTCCAGTTTCTGATAATAGATGTAATTTTATCCGACGCTTACGATGAATTGTAACTTGGAGTATGCTTTTTGAAGTTTGAGGAAGGTCGTTTATAATTGGTTAATTATTGGGTGGTGGCTGTTGCACTGAAACAAAATTATTAGGATTTGAAGCATTTCGATTAAGGTCAAGATTCTGCAAAAGTTTGTTTATGCTGTTTTCAATCATGCGGTTTATAATACCATAATCAATATTGTTATTATTATTGGGTGGTTTGAAGTGGGGACAGTTACCCTATTATTATTAACAGCAGTAGCACTTTCTTCTGTCGGTATTGTAAAATTATCGTATACGTCAGGAAGTAATAATTCATTGGAATCATAAGGTGTATTACGGGCTGAACTTCTTGTGTTATACTGTTTGGCTAAAGCGCCACGCTTCTTGCCTCTATAAGAGTTCGTTTTCTGTCTTTGCGATTCTTGAGAAGTATTATGTGTATCGTAAGATTCATTTTGGAGAAGTTGCAATGGTTCATTTTGAGGATTCATAGAGCGCAACTCCGACAATTCGCGTGAGCTTTTGCAAGTGGGGCATTCGGTGGCATTGAAAGGAAATTCTGAATGCCATCTCAATTTCGGTGAAATGAGTGATGGCATTGTGCAATATACATACACTCATGACTATCTAACAAATTTTCATTGCAAACCGAACAGGTAAACCTGGTTCATTACATCCTGAAGTGGATTGAGGAGGAGTTCTTGTCAGGCCATATTTATTTATTAGGGTCGTACCTACTTTATTGCGCCCCGTACAAAAACACTCACCTCTATAGGGTTTGTTAGACGTCCGTATTACCCAAATACGCAAGGCCTTTATCTGTGTCAATTGAAAATGTCGAAAATTGATGAAAACATTTTTTAATTGATCGAATGATTATTACTTTTATATAAACACAAATTTTTCAATGACTGAAATTTCATTTGAAAAAACCAAAAATCCAAAAAATATATTTTCAATTTTGAAAATTTTCAACTTTATATTTTGATACGCATTGCCTATTTGGGTAACATTCATTAAAATACATGTATTTAACTTTTGAGGTGAATAAATTCGTACGCATACGCATGAATTTAGGTACGACCCTTATTATGGTATAATTATATCAGAAGGTTCTATAGCAGAGTTCAAGAATAAAAGGATATAACAAATTCAAAGTGTTAGTTTTCGTATCAGTGGGTGTAGGCCAGATAATTTTGGGGTATTATTGAATGCATATATAATAGAATTAGGCTATGGGTGTTCAAAAATAGAAAAATAATCCTATACATTAGGAGCAAACTGAATTATACCTTTTGTTTTCATTTACTGAATTTTATCGGACATGACAATGCACTCACCAATTGATCCAAATAAAATCAGTATTCAATGAATAAGCTCATTAAAATATAAGTATAAATTTTATAATGAACAGTAGAATCGTTATAATGGAATATATTAAGCCAATTATAAACCTTGAAAAATCACCAATGGTATTTAATGGTCATTATACTCTAGTAATACTCAAGAATACGAGATTCCTTAAAAATCTAATAGATGTATTCCAAGATCTACTCTCATCTAATATACCCAATTTTGGTTATTGTATTGAAATGAAGTTAATTATGGATGGTTTGGTATTTTTCGGGCTTAAAAGCACAATCAAATGCACTTTTTCGCCCCACGTTGGGCGCCATTTCTGTAACAAACCTTTAGATAAATTTTGCGAGTGACAGTGGTGACACCTACATTGATGGTATATGTTGAATTTATAGTTTGACATCGCTTTTGTTTAGGTGTTTTCCAAAGACTGTTCTGTGGGCAAAGGACTGCGGTAGCCATTGAAATCTAGCTTCAGTCGGAATTTGGGGGGTTTGCCCTTTGTTTAACAGAAGATGGGGTTTTAAACAGAAAATTTTATAGACTCCCTATTTTTCGCAAATGTAGAAATGGAAGATATGAGATATGATTATGCCAAAATAAAATCCCCTTAATAATCATAGTTTATGATACGACACATTCAATATACCTAGATCTCAGATGTTATGCGCTATCTGACCCTCCCTAGCCAAAGTCCTGAGTGCGCTTATTTTCAGGACCCCTGAAGTATATTACCTGAGCACACACTACCACATTTCTACGAAAACAATATTTAGATTTAGCACTTCATAATGGTATATATTTCAGTATTTCAGATGATTTTTCAAAATTTCTTATAAAATATTCTTATTAACCATTTTATGTACTTTATAATTTTTCTTTTGGTAATATATTCCACAAATTCAATTGGCTATAATTTGACAGTATAAATAAACATAACAAACGATTTTTTTTAAACGTTACGAAATGTATAGCTAAATCTTATAAAAATTGTTTGTAACAAATATCAAAGTTTTTTGTTAAGTATCAAGAAAAAGATGAATAAGAATTAACAATGATCTCAATTATGTAATTTTGCTTTAAGCAGAGAAACGACAATGAAATGTGCAGATTGTTGAAGACAACAACAACAGTGAAAAAAATTACAACAACAAAATAGATCATCAATGCTTTGCAATGACACAAAGCAAACGAAAAAATTACAATTATTCTTTCTTCATACCAATTATTCATATGAGTAGCAACTAATGATCATTTCACCTTCCAGGTTATACGAAGTTCGGGAAGGCCTTCTGAAGTTCGATGCTGGATGTGTTCAAACTAATGATGTTTTATCGTAATATGCGAGTAATAATGATAATAAAATATTCGATGATCAATTTGGTTTCTGTAATTATATGTTTAGGGTTATGGAATATGATAATAACTAAAATTAAAAATCGAATTTAGTGACTCATCATTTTTACCAACATTTTAACATTCGGGCTTTAGTTACGTAATTTCTATGGATATTTTAATAAATATTATTCTAATTTTATTAACATTATTGGTTATTTAATTTAAGAAAATAGGGATAAATTTGGCATTTTGGCAATAATAATGTGGTGATTCCAATAAAATGTTTGAAGAAGTCATAGAATAATAGTACGTTTACATTTAACGGGATTTCGTTAACTCAGTGGGTTTCAATTGTCAATTCCTTTGCATATATGCAGTGTTGCCAATTTAGCACTTTTAGTGCTAGATTTAGCACTTTTTGAACTCGTTTAGCACCAAAAAAATTGATCTAGCACCTAGCATTTATTTTAGCATTTTTTAATTTCTTAGGATTTTTTTTTACAAAATTTTGGTTTCAATCCAAAAAATCCCGTTTTTCGATTTCATATTGACGCATTGAATTTTCGCTATGTTTCACGCGATGAATTTGAATTTCCAATGGTCGGATACCTCATGTGGTGACTATGACATTGTTGGTAGATTGTTTATTTGGGATAATGAAAAACCAAATTAAGTTGTACATTTTATGAGAGCGATGTAAAAATAATAAACATGAATTATGTTGGAACTTTCTGAAAACAAGTATATTATTCAGCGGGAAAGTTATAACCACTTTATATTACCGAAAAGGCGTGCGTACCCCTTTATATTGGAATTGTGCCAGAATAAGGACCAACATAGAAAGACTCCGGCAAACATATTTTTATACCCTCCACCATAGTATGGAGCTTTATCGGTCTACGTTTAGGCATAGCTCCAAAATAAGGGTTCCCCCCAATGCTGTAATTTGGTATTTTGTAGTCGCATATGGTAACAAATCTCCCTTCCAAAAATTATTAATATTCGCCCCCTTTTTGGGGTAGTCCCCATATAACCCCCTTTTTATATCCGTAACCACACTGTGGTACAGGTATTATGTCTTTGTGCAAATGTTTTATATTAAAATAGTAATCTGATTTGTTCCGCGTTTTGAATTTGGTTCTGAGACTCTATTGTAATCATTTCACCTGCGGAGGAAAGCGAGATAAAAAATTAGATCGTATGGTTCGATAATGAACTATATCCGCATTTAGACCTAGTCCCTGTGTGGAGGTTCCAGAGGTAGTGGACTGATATTAACCATCTTCAAATTTTAACTCAGTTTGGAAGAAATAATAAGATGACCAACGTTTGGATGAAATCTAAATTTTCGGAAACGGATTTGGTTCAAAGAAACATGGGGTCTAGAACCAATATTTCGATGAGGCACATTTTCACCGTGTTAAAGTGTATACACCCTCATTAGCCATTAGGCTGAGGGTACAATTATCCATTAAAAAATTCTGAAATTTGTGGTTTACATAATCCGTTTTTAGAAATGTCAGTATAGGTCCACTTTTTGGTATGTTCCCTATATTTTCATTTATAGTACCTGTCAGTATATCTATGGTGGAGGGTATCCAAAGTTCGGCCCGGCCGAACTTAACGCCTTTTTCACTTGATTTACATTAAAGTCGCTGTTGGAAATGAGATTATACACCCTTAAAAGTACGCAAATGGGACGGAAATTGATAATTGTCTTCATATTTGTACGCAATGTGAAATTACAGTTATTTACCTTATTCAAATTTGGACATTATTAGTATTTATATTTTAGTAGGTAGATTTCAAACACCATCAAAAAAAAAATAGAAAAAATATATTGATAAGTTCTAGTAAGACATATAGTCTGTCAGGTAGAACACAATATACAAATATACAGCAATTTAAATTGAAAATGTGTCTAAAAGATTAAAAAACTAATATTGGGGGATGGTGTACCCTAAAACGACCGATGGTGTACCCTAATCGACCAATATCAAATTTCATAGGAGTAGTACCAACGTATGTGCAAAATTCCAAAGCTCTGTCTTCAATATTGCGACCTCAATCGGACGGACATGGCTAAATCGACAACGAATTGCCGATAAGAATAAATGGGGTTTCTGATTAATATTTCATTGTTAAATATTAAAAATTTTGTTCTAGAAATTTTTAGCACTTTTTTCTGGCACTTTTTTAAATTTTTTAGCACTTTCTAGCATTTTTTTCAACAAAATCTAGCATTTTTCCTCAACAAAGTTTTGGCAACACTGCATATATGTCAAATAAATCCTCATAATTTGGGTTAACACTGTAAAAAGTTCTAATGTATATGCCGTTTAATGCGTATATTGAATATGGATGGGTTTTTAGGCAATTCTTACTTCACGAGGTTTAAACGTTACTCTACGTTTATTCTTCCGCACAGCGTTTCGCAATAGAACCAGTGAATTATTTGGTAGTTTCAGCCGAAAGCTCCAACTAAAGATTTACCAAATTTGGAAGGAAGAATTTTAGGTATTTGGTACAAATCGTCAGCAAAATCTCCTCTTCTCCGCAATGTAGATCTCCGCTCCTTACGTTGCGGTGTGCTTTCTTCCGAATGTGGAGCACACCAAAAGGTTTCAGTATCGGAGGGAGGAATAAAGAGGCAGATTTTTGAATACTGTTAGGGTGGTTTACGGCCTTTGTATAACCAATTTAGTTTCAGATAATCCGGAAAAAACACTTTTTGTATATTCAGATTTTTTGGGATAGTTTTTAGTTGCAACACAAAAATTCAATTTTAGTTTCAACACAAAAATTTAAATAACTTTTAGTAAATTTCACTTTTGGATTTTTTAGAAAAATGTATTTTTTTTGATGTTTTATAATTGCTTATCTCTCTTGTTTATTTTTTCCGTGTTCTTTGAAGTGTAGTAAAAGGAAGTTTCAATATTTCATTAGTTTTACCTACACCTAATTTCAATTTGTTTTTTGTTAAAATTAAATGATTGAGAGAGTGACTACCGATAACAGAGCTCATGATCAGCAACAAATTGAAATAGAAGCAATTTCATTTTAGGGTTGCCAACGAGCAAAATAAAATTGGTATTTTTTTGGTCGGTTCTGAATTTAGATGTTTCAAGTACAAATCATATATTACAACTCCCAAGTAAAATAAAAGAGTTGAGAGTATAATCCTTAAAAAACAAGTAGTCTTCACGTACACCCACTCGACAGCATTTTTCACTTGCGAGTAAAATCGAGCAAATCGGAGCTCTGAATGCGATATGTACATCGGTATTATTTGCATATTTCGCTCCGATGTCGAGTAGAACCTGAGCAAGTTTTTTTAAAAACACTACCACATACATCAGAAAATGGATGACTAGCATTTACAACCTACTGGGAGCATGCATAAACAAAATCGTCTATATCAGAACTACAGATATTCATTAATTCATTATAAGGTTTTTGCAGAAGGTAACATTTATGTCTAACCAAATTTGATGCTTGTCATTATATTTAAATAAATTGAAAGACTAGATACAAACCAATAATGCTTTTTTATTTCGTAATTTTTATTTGTGCACAAGAACAAATAGTAATCGCACGAAAAACACCACTTTTTATTTTTTGCAATGCACTATAGGTCAAATGACCACTTTTTCTGTGCAAAATTAATAGCGGACACAAACTCATAGTATTCATCATGAAATTTTGCCCAACTGATTTTTTTGTTACTAGAATTGTTGTTGTTGAATTTGGAAAAAATCGGTTCAGATTTGGATATAGCTCCCATATATATTTTCATCCGATTTCAGGTTTAAAATGCACCAAATCGGTAATATACAACGGATGGTTTGTACGATTTTTTTTTTGAGCCTGCAAATAAGTTTGTCGAATTTGGTTCAAAGCGGTTCAGATTTAGATATTGCTCCAATATATATGTTCTATCCGACTTCATGTCTAAGTAACTCAAAACCCACCAATCCGATCATCGTAAAATTTAGTTTGCATGTTTTTATAGGCTAAAAACAACTCAGAAAAATTTGGTTCAGATCGGGTCATATTTAGATATAACATCCATATGTATGTTCCATCCGATATCACGTTTAAACCACGCCAAAATCACAATATACACCAGATCATAACGAAAATCAGAAATTGGATTCAAATCGGATCTGAATAATATATAGCTAGCATATATATGTTCTATCCGATTTCAACTTAAATCACACGTTTGCATTATACCATTCTTTTGAAAAGTTATATTCTAGAAGGAAAGCTAGAACTTCATCCGCAGAAAGTGGAATAGGCTTTTGGGGTTCTTGGGGTGTCACGTTTCTCAGTTGAAAGGTCAGTAGCTTATTTTCTTTTACCAACTTCAAAGTTTTTATTAGGTGCCGTTTTTTCTGAACAATTCTTAAGCAAAAAATTTAAATCCGAACATAGCCACTCATGATTTTTGTCTTTGAAAACATTAATGTTTCTGTGGCATTTCTACTAACTTTGCGCTAATTTTTACCAAAATAAATGAACTGTTTGCTTTAAATATTTCTCTTTTTCATCCGAAATGTTGTCGACATCAATTTTGGTCACTTAATGTTTGAAAACAGCAACAGTTTTTTTCTTTTTGTTACCTTATTTTCGCCATATTTCAAAAAGATCGATTTTTTATACGTAGGCTGCCTAGAAAAAGAGGCATTATTCGCAAAAAATCGCAACATGAAATAAATTGAAAATAACTCATTAGTTATCACTTAATTTATGTGCAAAATTTCAAAAAGGGTCATTTTTTAAAGTTTACTGAAAGTCAATATATCAAATTACTTTAACTCTTTAAAGCCTTCATAGGCTAAAGGGTTATTTTCAAGTATAGTGCCGCAAACATAAAAATGTTTTGATTTAATATAAATATGCTCACTTGTATCTATATTTTCCATTTACACTAATTAATTATTGTAAACACAATCAAAATAATACGCACTCAAAGTTGACTAAGCACCACAGAAATACATATAAGCATATTTATAGAATAAATTATATTGAGTGATTTTCACGGCCAGATGTGTAACGGTACTTAATATTTAGCACTAATAAATATCACGTCTCTCTATTTTGGAGTGTTCTAAATAAAAAACCAACAAGAACTCGTGAAAAGTGACATTTTGATTTTTTTTTCATTTTTGCACAGAAAAACCGGTCATTTGACCTATAGTGCAATGTCTCAATCTTAATTTTTTACACTTCACTAATTTGATGCTTCTTGATGCTTAAAACAGGCGGAAAACAAATAATAATTAACTATTCGTCAAAAAGCGCTAGCATAATGTTGCAATAAATTGTAGCGCATATATTTTAACGAATAAATAAGGACCAAAGAATGGGTCAATAAAAATTAGGTTTTTATGCAATTCTAAATCAATGAACTTTCAAATATCCAAAAGGACGCTTGCGAGGGAGCTCGAAGAATTGTGTGGTGTTTAAGTCTGTCACGCATCACGCGAGAATATCCTTACTATCTGCAGCAAACTGAATATTGGGTCGAAGTTAAGAAATCAAAATTATATTATATTATCTTGTTTTGTATGGCTTAGAATGGGAATGAACAATAGTGAATTTTATTGTACGAAAATTCGGTGGAGAATTTGTAAGCGAATCTTACCAAGAACAGTGATATTTGCTGGTTAGTACAGAAGTGATTTTATTGACAATTTAGAAAAGAGGAACAACCAGTAGAAAAAAGAAACATTTGCATTTAGTACAGAGAGAGATGCATATTTAGGAGAAAAGATGAAAAACTTTCAAATAGAAAATAGGGTGACCAGCGTGGTTAACCTTGGCGTTAACATTACCGGCCCCTTGCAGTAACTGCAACTAAAGAAATGAAAATAAAACTAGTTCATGCACTCTCTCTTGTTTACAAGAAATCGAATGAATCTTAATATCCAATTGAAGCGTAAACAGATTGGTTCCAGAATGCTGTCTTCCTCCAACGTGACCACCGCAGGCATATACCTCGCTATGTCCGTAGTCACTGGATACTATATCTGCTGAAAAGGAAAGTTTGTGCTTTTTGGGAAGGATGAAAAACAATAGTGCATTAATTTGTGGAATATAATCGACATGAATAGCGACTAATGTGTTCACTGGAGCAACTCTTATCTTGGAATACACCAGGTGAGTGAATGCGGACGTACCTATAGCTATTCGCACGTAAAAAACGGCTGTGTATGCCTTTCTGGATGCATCGTAAAAGCCATGGAACTGAATGCCAGCCGAAGGAGTAAAATTTATCCACATCGGAATTCGAACTCGATCAAGAACGGAGTAGTTTAGTTTGTCCGAATGGAATATTTCCCATTCGGACAATGTGGAGGGACTTATATATCGGATCATATCTTCTGCATAATCGGACCATATCTTCGGAATAATAACTTTCGCTACAACTATGCATGGCGAAAACCAACCGGCAGGATCAAATAATTTGGAGATCATGACAAGGCTACATGAAATAACTGATCATTGGGAAGATCTGGAAGAATGTCCATCGAATTAGTTGTGCATTTTCGAAGGCAAAAACCAGCGGAATATAGTACAGAGTTGAGTACGGCTGTGGATTGAATGGCGATCGGAACGGAATGGCATCCGGAAATCACATCATCCACGTGCATGAAATTACGAAAAATCTCGCTTGCAATAGGATATAAATCTTGAACATCGTCTGCTAGTTGGAGAAGAGTGCGAATAGCCAAGTACGGAGCACAATTGACACCGAAAGTGACAGTTTGTAACTAGAAATCATGAATGTTTTCACCTGGGTGGTTGCGGATTATGATACATTGGAATGGAGTATGATCTGGATGAACAATAATCTGGCGGTATATTTGATCGATTTCCACATTGGATACATATCGGAAGAAACGTCATTTGAGAAGTAATATGGTCAAGTCAGATTGGAACACCAGGCCAGAGTTCAAAACATCGTTGAGTCTGCGACCAGTGTACGTATCGGAAGATTCATTAAAGACCACCCGAACCTTGGAGATCAAGCTCTCCGCCTTAATAACCGTGTGATGTGCTAAATCATAATGGCGTGAATCACTATTTAAACATGGAGCAGGAACTGGGACTATGTGTTTCAAGTGAACGTACTCATTAAGTACCTGATCATACTCCTTTTTAAAATCTGAATTCTGTAGAAGTCGGCTCTCACTGCGAAGGAATTGTGTTACAGCTCATGAACGGGATTGACCAAGGTCCATTTTCTCTGGGAAACCTTGTTTGACAGGAAGACACACGACACACCGACCATCTTTATTCCTTTTTGTAGTGGAAACGCAGAGCTCCTCACAATATTCATCGGAGTCAGAGGGAAATTTTTTCTATGAAGGTTCTCGTAGTAACTACAAATCTCTTTGACCAATGAGACCCCGCAGAAATTGGAAATAAGTGTGGCTGGTGGAGAGAAATCCGGAACGGGGGCAGTTAAAATCCATCCGAAGATGGTTTCTTGTCCCATTAAGGAATCGCAAATATCTCGCATTACCCCAGCACGCATGATGTTAGGAAGAAAGTCACCGCCTATAAGAATATCGATGCTTGAACTTTTGAAGAAGTGTGGGTCAGCCAGATTAATTGAAGGAAGTCGAGAGGACAAAGATGATGGTAATGTGTGGGGAGGAAGATTTCCAGACAAATGTGGAACCAAGAATGCTTGCACGGAAAGCCGAACGGAATCATGAAATCGAGAGGACAGCACAACAGAATATAATTTTCGAACGGAGGCAACTGTCGAATTATTAAGAACAGAAACTTGAACGTTGGTACGCTGATACGGAAGTTTGAGTTTGTGAAGGAATCGTTCTGATATGAATGTTCCCTGAGAACCCGAATCTAGGAATAGCAGTCTTGTCAGCCAAACCTTGTTCCCAAAGCGTCAGAATTGAGTCAGGAAGACGATTCGAACAAAGAAATACAAATATTGGGTCCCAACTTCTGACATCGATATCGTACAGAGATAACGCAGCAATACAAGAATTTATGTCGCGTTGCAATGACTTAATTGCACTCGCTGACTCGGAATTAATTACAGGAAGATTGAATAGAACTTTTAACTGACCATTAACAAGAATTCGCTTATTTTCGAAACGATCGCACAAAGCAAGTTCCAAGCAAGTTGAAAACCTTGATTTGTCAAAGGTGCACGTTGAACAATATCTCGAGCTTCGCCTTTAGTCTTCTGGGTCAAATGAAACTATAGCTCGACTGGACTGAGCCTAGAATTATTTATGTACACGGCTGTGAACATATCTCGGAAAGCAGGCCATGACATATAATCCCCGTTGAAGACTTCGGCATCGCATGGAGGCAGATTGAAGGAATAATTTGAACCATGATCATTATGGATTGTAGCATTAGGACTCTGGATCGGAGGGTTTGGAGGTAAAACAGAAGGCTCTTTAGGAACTGTTTGCCTTTGGAGATCCTCAGACAACTGTGTGAGGCGAGCCAAGCATTCACAATAAGTGATATAGGCACTATTGTATTTGGCCTGAAATGTCTCGAGCTCCGAAGCGGCATCTGCATCTTCTTCGTGTTCATCGTCCTCCTCGTTCTGTTCTTCTGGCTCGATCGGACATAAATTGGTCATACGCTGATTTGATGTCTGCCCATAAGAATTTAACTTCCGAAATATGGATTTTTACGAATTCGACAGACGTCAAAGGAACATTACCACCAACTACTTCGGCATTGAAGGTGACCAGACGATCAGCTTGACGAATGAAGGCTTCCAAGGACATGATTAATCAGTGAAAATGAATGAAAATTGAGTTAGAAAAAGAAACTGGTACAGAATAAACGAAGAACTGTAAGAACGAGAGGAAGTTCCCAAGCAAATTTGGTCAAAATATCTAAGAAGTTGTTGAAAAATACGTTCTCCTTCGTATTTTCTTTTCTGTACAGCACCACCTAGTGGTAATAGAATGTACAATTGGTGAAACGATGGAAGAAAATAAATGCAGTAGGTAATATCTACGAAAAACCAAAGAATATACGAAAATATACTGAAAATATTATGATTTTCGATGTATTTTCATCTATGTAAAGTGCCCCCTTGTGACAATGGAGCAAACTACGAACGATTACACCGTCTGAACAAATGTGAAGTTGAGTGATGTCCAAATGATCGAAGTAAATCCAGAAAGTATTGATCAATAATCGAGGAAATTAAAGTTTTCTAAATGGTTTTGTATTTACAGGACGTCCTCTAGTGGTGAGAGTATGTACTACAAATAAGCACATGCGAAGGAACGAATCACAGGATGTAAATGTCCAAGAAAAACAAAAAGATTTGAATAAGATTTGAGTAAGTTTTTGTCAGAATTTCCTTATATGGACAGCGCCCCCTAGCGGCCGCAATGTGAACTAAAAATTAACAAGAAAAAAGTACAGCACCAACTATCTTTATATATGTTCGAGCTTCGCCTTTAGTCTTCTGGGTCAAATGAAACTATAGCTCGACTGGACTGAGCCTAGAATTATTTATGTACACGGCTGTGAACATATCTCGGAAAGCAGGCCATGACATATAATCCCCGTTGAAGACTTCGGTATCGCATGGAGGCAGATTGAAGGAATAATTTGAACCATGATCATTATGGATTGTAGCATTAGGACTCTGGATCGGAGGGTTCGGAGGTAAAACAGAAGGCTCTTTAGGAACTGTTTGCCTTTGGAGATCCTCAGACAACTGTGTGAGGCGAGCCAAGCATTCACAATAAGTGATATAGGCACTATTGTATTTGGACTGAAATGTCTCGAGCTCCGAAGCGGCATCTGCATCTTCTTCGTGTTCATCGTCCTCCTCGTTCTGTTCTTCTGGCTCGATCGGACATAAATTGGTCATACGCTGATTTGATGTCTGCCCATAAGAATTTAACTTCCGAAATATGGATTTTTACGAATTGGACAGACGTCAAAGGAACATTACCACCAACTACTTCGGCATTGAAGGTGACCAGACGATCAGCTTGACGAATGAAGGCTTCCAAGGACATGATTAATCAGTGAAAATGAATGAAAATTGAGTTAGAAAAAGAAACTGGTACAGAATAAACGAAGAACTGTAAGAACGAGAGGAAGTTCCCAAGCAAATTTGGTCAAAATATCTAAGAAGTTGTTGAAAAATACGTTCTCCTTCGTATTTTCTTTTCTGTACAGCACCACCTAGTGGTAATAGAATGTACAATTGGTGAAACGATGGAAGAAAATAAATGCAGTAGGTAATATCTACGAAAAACCAAAGAATATACGAAAATATACTGAAAATATTATGATTTTCGATGTATTTTCATCTATGTAAAGTGCCCCCTGGTGACAATGGAGCAAACTACGAACGATTACACCGTCTGAACAAATGTGAAGTTGAGTGATGTCCAAATGATCGAAGTAAATCCAGAAAGTATTGATCAATAATCGAGGAAATTAAAGTTTTCTAAATGGTTTTGTATTTACAGGACGTCCTCTAGTGGTGAGAGTATGTACTACAAATAAGCACATGCGAAGGAACGAATCACAGGATGTAAATGTCCAAGAAAAACAATAAGATTTGAGTAAGTTTTTCTCAGAATTTCCTTATATGGACAGCGCCCCCTAGCTGCCGCAATGTGAACTAAAAATTAACAAGAACAAAGTACAGCACCAACTATCTTTATATATGTTCGAATAATATATTTATGTATGAATGTCGCAAACAAGTTACAGTGCGACCATATGAAAGGAAAGCTTTACTACTGTTGAGTGGAAACACACGTAAGAGAACTCTGATGGTTGGCTGAACGCACGAACAAACCAACAGCGGCCACCAAACAGCAGAAGAAATAATGTAAGTATGAATGTGTGTTGAATGAGAACGAGCAGTGCGGTAATGAACGCTGGTCGTTGGATGACCGAACAAACGAACAGCCCAACAAGAAAAAATAAAAGAAATATACGTATGACGGTGTGTTATATTTGAACGAGTAATTGTTCTAATGAGACGAATGTAGGCAGATCTCTAACAACAACAACTACTGTGTTAAGGAGATGTAATGATCGTAAAGAAGAAAATAACACACCAACAAACACGTATAAAAAGAATTAGTACCAATTCTCGCGATAGAAAAGAAAAGAATAATTGTAGCAAACACACTGTCGCGAATAGGAAAACAATTAAATTATGTTTGTTTTGTAAGCACTTTAGAAATGATTATAAATAGGACAATAATATGAATTAGAATAAATAATGAAAATAATAATTCGAAAATATAATAATTGAATATTCCACCAAAATTTTAATTAAATTAAAAATAGTGTGGTGTTCTTTGAAAAACAGAAAATGAAAGTAGTTAACACTGAAGCTGGAAACACTGTGCGTCGGCAAAACGCACTTGAACATCACACAGAAGAATGCACTATTGTTCACTTTGAATATAAAGCACAAACTTACCTTGTTTGACGAAGAAATGGAATATTTTTGAAATTTTTCGGAACAGCTATCCAAATATCCGGCTCGAAGGACCAACATGAAAATGCCAAACTGGATTTTCTGCAAAAGCTGGGATGGTTAACTACTGCCGAAATGAGAAAAGAATAGTCTCTTGAGCACGAAAAATTTCTCCTCGGAAATGTTATGAGAAAAACCAAAGAAATAAAAACAAGGGGTTTTAGAATGGGAATGAACAATAATGAATTTTATTGTACGAAAATTCGGTGGAGAATTTGTAAGCGAATCTTACCAAGAACAGTGATATTTGCTGGTTAGTACAGAAGTGTTTTTATTGACAATTTAGAAAAGAGGAACAACCAGTAGGAACAAACCTTCTGATGCAGCTTGACTTAGATGACATCGCTACTGTACCTTGCTTCTTGCTTGACCATGATGGTGGATTTTCTGTCTTTTATGTTGGATGCCCAGTCAGCATCTGTATATTCAATAAGATCCGACTCGCCTTCATTTCTGGTATAAACCAGGTATGTTTCTTTAGACCCTTTGAGGTAACGGAGAACTTTCTTTAATGCAATCCAATGAATTTCGCCAGTGTTTTGTTGGAATCTTCCTAAATACCCCACAGAAAAACAAATATCCGGACGGACACTCAGCATGATATACATAAGACTCCCCAATAATTCACGATATGGTTTGGTACACTCTCAATCTTTATTGTTGGTTAGCTGCAGTCCTTTTTTCCATGGGTATTCGTGTTGGATTGTAATCTGACATTCCAAATTTTTCAAGCACGTGAGTAATTATAGATTCTTGAGGCAATATAAGAACACCATCATTCGCATTGTAGTCAAATTTTATTCCAAGATAATGCCTTAATTTTCCACAATTTGATAATTCAAATTTCCTGGATAAAATTTCCTTTAGTTCTGAAATTTCATTCTCACTATTTCCAATAATTAAAAGATAATCAACATATAGTAGTATGTAAATTCAATTGGTAGAACACATCCGTGTATATAAACAGTAATCGTGTTGAGAACGTAAAAATCCCAGAGCCAACAGTTCATCATTAATTTTCGTATTCCAGCATCTTGGTGATTGCTTTAATCCATATATAGATGTTCCCAATTTCAAAACAGTTCCAGATTCAGCTTCCATTCCTTCTGGGTATTTCATATATATTTCCTCATTAAGTGTTCCATGTACGAATGCTGTCTTGATATCCAACTGGTGGAAGTGAAGTTTCATCCTAACGCCGTCTGCTAAAACTATTGGAATTTGCAACAGGAGAATAAATTTCGTTGTAATCCCTACCAAATTTTTGTAGGAATCATGTGGCAACCAGTCTCGCTTTGTATCTGGTGGGATTGCCATCTTCATCTTTCTTTATTGCAAACACCCATTTGCATTGTAAGGGTTTCACACCTTCTGGACACTTCACGATTCTTCAAACTTTGTTGATTTCCATAGCTTTTATTTCTTGTTCAACCGCCGATAACTATTCCTCTTTGTTTGGACTTCTTTCAATTTCGTTATAGGTTTCAGGTATTTTTGGATCAGCTGTTACGGTCTCAAACAATGACAGGTAGTAATCTGAAAATCTGCTGTTTGGTTTTCATACCCTTTCGCTTTGTCTCGGTATATTAGCGATTTCCTCTGTAGTAGGAGACTCTCCTGCTCTCTCATCATTCTCATTTGTGTTCTCATCCACACTTGATTCTCCATCAGTTGATTCAGCTTCACATCACAAAAATTTTGGATCGCCAAAGATGATTGGTTAATATGATTACATATGTATGTTTAAATAGGAATAGTCAAAGCATAACAAAGAGAGAGTAAATGAAGAATAAGAAAAGGATTACCACCAAGCTATACAAACAAAATATCAACATTTACAATATATTATAACGATGGAACAAGAAGAGTATGGCACAAGCCTTTGAGGCAGATCATCATTCCAACGCTCAAATTTGGAAAAATGTCAATAATGATTTGGGGCGCATATCAAGCAATAGCGTGGAAGGCAATGCTTTAATAGAAACAATGATGGACGACCAACAACAATTAGGCCAGTGTTATGAACTTTGGCTCCATCGTGGATATCAAACCACATTTTAAATTTTAGCAGGATAATGATCCTAAGCATAAGTCACATATAGTGTTGATGTGGCTTCTTTATAACCCGTGGCCAAGTTTTGTATGCGCCAACTCAAAGTCCCCAACATAACCCTATGGACAATTATTTGGTTCATTTGAAAACAAATTTTTAAAAGGCAACCAAAAAATATGAAAGTGTCCAAGTGAAAGCAGCTGTTAATATCTGTTGGATGAAACCCCTTTAAACTAACCAAAACATCAGCTGCTTCGGTCTCTGCCACCTGACGGTAGTCTTAACCATCACACAATAATACAAAGTATGCAACTTACAAATTTAGTTACGTCAAATTCATATACAAAATGAGTGAATATTTATGTAATGTTTTAAAATATATTCAAAAAAATTTCCAAAGAACAAATTTATAATTTCTGGAATAATTTCTAAGTTATTGGAAAAAGGCATGGGAAACTTAGCTTTAATAGAAACAATGAACATCGTGTTCTTCCGGAACACATTCTAAATTTTATCAGGATAATGATCCTAAGCATAAGTTACATATAGTGCGGATGTCGCTTCTTTATAACTGTAAGCTAGTTGTCCCGATCTTAACCCTATAATAAATTTTGTAATGGGTCTTGAAAAATGTACACTTTTGGCCTATAAAATCATTAAATATTCAATGAAAATTGGTGTAGGTCTATAAAGCAAGTCGCTAAAACTAGTTATATGGAACCAAATTTGGGATACTTCTCATGTAATGGGCTCTTGAATATTTTACTCTTTTGGTATATAAAATCACTAATATTCAACCAAATTCGATGAACATTTGCAGATTACTTCGAAGACAATAACAAGTGTTATAATTTAGTTCTTGGTTAAGGATTTAGAATACCTCCCATAGAAAGGACACTGCTTAATATTTTCTGCATCCGCTATTCTTCTTCCTAATTGGTCCTCAATAACTTCTTTAATTTTGTATAAGTTAGATATGTTGACCTCCAATTTCCCGAGCCCAGTCAATTACGTCTACGGGTTGACACAACTCAGCAAGTTCCCCCAGCGGAGACCGCAGAGGTGGTTGTTGTTGGTTTATCTCACCTTGGTACATGGAGTAGTTTAGTAGTAGTACGATAACGACCCTCAGCGACCCCCGCTATCTTCTGCGATTGCACTGAGCTCCAGTAATCTTGTATTTTTTATTTATTTTTTCCTTATTTTGTTTTTCATGTTCGCATAGAATATGTTTTCACCAAACATATGTTAGCATTGGTCATTTGGAAAAAATACTTAACAAAAACAATATTGTTTTATTGTGAACTTTAAAAAAATATACCTAAAGTGAAAAAGTGTCGTTGTTTAATTATTTCGCGGTACTTGTCGCATTTTTTACACGATATTTTTCGATATTGAATATTTTACAATCCACTCAAATTAAATATTACCGAGAAAGTGAAAAAATCAGTTCTAATTTTTATTTCCGTCACCTTATCATTAATTTAATGCGACAAAAATATAAATCTCATTATCTATTCGGCCATATTTAAATAATATGTAGAAACGAAATTTTCGAAATAATTTGACATTGTAGCGTACTTCTGCTGTGTTCGCTTGTTTAAATTAATAACCTCTTATATTGCCTTGTTGACAGATATTTTCTTTTTCTATTTCGCAAATATTTTAATAGTTCTGACCAATTTCTTTAAAATTATTAATGTCGTGCCTCGAGGTATTTTCCCTTTGCCACCTCCTCACGTTTTGCCGACTACCGTACTGCCCATTACGCGATCTATGTATTTGGCCACCGCTTTGTTGATATGAATTTGCCTGCCATATTCTACGGTACCGGTCCGTACGTTGCTTGACCCATGTTGTCAAGTTTGTCTCTAGTCCAACAACTGCGATAGCCAAGCACCAAGGTAAATGAGTTAGAATATGAAGATTGTCTCTGTTTTGATAGTAGGATCTAGTGGGATTCAATTCGCAGTTTGCTTCGACTCAACGACAATTTGTTACGGCCAGTCTAGTCAATATCACCCGTGGTGTTATCGCTCCCATGTCGGCTCCACCTTCCGTGCGCGAATCAATTGTAGGACTGGAACTAGCCGATCCTAATTTCGATAAAGCCGGACCTTTTACGAAATTTACGCCAAAATTATTTCCCCACGCGTAATATTCCAACCAGTTACCAAAACACATTGAGATTGCGTAAGATATTGCTGTTATGGAAAATACAAAGTTTTAACAACATATCCACAACATTTTAAATATAAATAATTTAAAAAAGGATCATACAAACTAGCACACATACAAAAATTAAGTTTTGTAGATATATATGGGAAATTACAAAATTCTTTTAAAATTCCATTAAAAAAAATTTTTTTTGCGAGCACATTTATGATTTTTGGTACATAGGTTAAGAAAAATGTGCTGATTCGAAATCAGTTCGCGTTCACTAATTCGGATGCTGCGCACAAAAGTTATACCGATTTTAAATCTCGTATTTCAAATATAAATTAAATGAATTCCTATTTGTTGTAATTCGCAAAATTCTTCACAAATGGATAAACACATTTGTTTTCGTAGCATACTTGTCAAATCACATTGAAATACGGTATAATGGTCGCGAAAAACAAATAGAAGCATGAAGATATCGGAAAATAAAATAAATTATTTTTTGAATTAAAATAAAAAGGTTTTTTGAATTTTCGATTTTTTTAGTATGTTTAAGTATGGTTAATGGTTATGGTTAATATTCTAAAATATACCACGCTTTCTTCTGCAAATTCTTTTAAATGATTGTTAAATATCGGTAGATTCTATTGTTAAGAGTTTTGACTTTAAAAACGACCAAATATATTGCAATTACAGTATATGAAAATGATCAACATTAAAAAGGATGCAATTCGCGTATTCGTTGAAATCAGTTGATGCGCATGCGTTTTTCGGATAAACCGAATCAATCTCTTCCAATAATTATGAATTTTTCGAGGTTTCGTTTAGCGGCCGAAGTGTGCCGCTCGATTTACTATGCAAAAACCCTAAAAATGACTAAAAATCACGCAACGTGCATACGATTTTTATGCGCATCCGATTTCAGTAATCTCCTATGAAAATACACAAAAGGACACCTATTTTAAAAGGATCGGTTAAGAACCGCGGATGTGCCACCACAATCGATTTTAGATCAAATACGCATATTATTCGCGTATCGATATATTTTTGACCTATTTCCACACAGATTCGCGAATATGATAACACAAGAATGAATGTATGTGAAACCATTTCGAAGAAAAAACGCGATTATGTACGCGAATTTGTCCAAATAAGTTTTTGCAGTTTTTCCCACATTCAAGGTACCTATATCCGCCGTTTTATTGGGCAGAATTGAACATGGATGGGCTCATTAGATCCGGCACGTAAAAAAACGCGGGGTTCCACGGAATTTGAATGGACTTTCTTAATTTTAGACTCAAAAAATATGTTTTTTATAAAAATTTACGCATCAAATTTTCGTCTTTGGGACCCAATTGCAACGAAGCTATGGTGAGCACATTCACGAGATATACACTAAACGAAGCAAAATCACGAGTTCTACAATCCTATAATCAGTTTAGTCCATTATATGAAAAATCCGGCTTCAAAATGTTAGCATCCATTTTGGGTGGATCCATTGATTATATCGAAAAATCATATATTAGAACAATATTGTCCATGGGGTATTCTGCAACTTAATCACGGATAACATGTGCGAGCGTTGTGTAGTTTATCCACAAATCAGGAAGGAACACAAAAAACTCGTTGGCTTCAACACATTTTCACCCATTTTTTACATTAGCACCATCACATCTTCCACCAAACTTATTATTTATTACCAATATTTTAAGATTTTGACAAGAACACTTCATTTTATAGAAATGAATTTAAATTATATGCAATATGTTCATATTTCGCGAGTTATAACCTTGCAAACCTCAGCTTCAAGGAATTTAAAAGATTTTTTTAATTTCTCATATGTGTTAAAAAATGTTATATTAAAATTGTAAAATATATTTACAGGAATCGACGAAATCGTCGAAATAACGTTTCATATCCTTCAAAAAACCGATATAACCAATCTGCAGTCGAATATGGTTTAATTTCTTGTTGTTTGGCAATGCAAACATTTTGCGGATTACGTAGCTCTCGAACTCACAATATTTTCGTGTTGGTTGCAATGATAATATGCATGTACGAATGTACACTCTTATGAATATAGTTATGTATATTACCTTTCGTTTTGAAGTAAGTTTCGACTGACTAGAAGCCTATTTGAGAAGTAAAACATTCCAGTTTCTTCAAGTTCGCCAGTCCAATCTTGTCGCCGCGGTCGTCTTCTTGGATCAAAATTCAATGGTTTTATTGAACGGTTATGCTCTATCCATTTTAATTTGTGAGACCTGGAATATAACTATTTATTATAAATACATATTCATTAAATATTTAATATTGTTTTTAATTTTGGTTATATTTTTTGTGACACCGGTACCCTATAAGCTAGTATAAGTTTCAATCAAAATTTTGTATAAACTGTTTCTAAGATTTTGCTTACCACTAAAAGTTATTAATATTGATCTAAGCCGGTGTTTTGAGAATTTAGGATATTTTTTTCAACCCAATTGTCTATAATTTGGTATTATGCATTCTCATTGGCTGTTAAATCTCCCCATATAGGCCCATATAATAATTTTTCATGTTCATCTTAACGTGAGTTTTCTCCTAGGAGCCCCCATTATTTTTAAATAGTTTGATTGTCATCCTCATGGTGGAGGGTATAAAAAGTTCGACCGGGCCGAACTTAAGAACATTTTAACTTGTTGTTGTGGATTTATTTGACGTATATGCAAAGAAACTGACACTGGGTTAACGAAATCCGGTTAAATGTTAACGTACTATATCTTGTTGTACCCTCCATCTTAATGAGCGCTGTATAATAATTTTGCATTATTCTTCATCATGATAAAAAAAAACTATGTCGATTTAGTCACGCCGCTATTTTCGATAGCGTTCGAATTTTTCATCGCAATTCCCATATACAGTGAAGTACGAACTTGTAGGAACCATGCAAATGAAAGGCAAAAAATAGGCTTAGCAAATAAAATATATTAAAAAAATTAGAAACTATCAGATTTTGTGTCCTTTTTGACTGTCCTTCAGCCTCTTCTCTTTTCCTTTGGTTAACAAGACGTGATTTTTCGCAGAAAGAAACAATTTTTGAGGGAATAATTGAATAGCTGCTGTGTGTGAATGCTTGTGGTAGTTTATAATTTACTTTTAGATAGTTTATAATATTTTAATCTTTAAATTGTAATTGCGTATATGAAGTAGTAGTGTTAAAATTACAAAACAGTTTTTCACAATCTCATGATTTAAAAATAATAATAACATGTGAGTGTATTGTATTAATATTTAAAATGTCATAAATTCGCTAAAAAATATTTTTTCAGAGTTTGTTGTGATGTGCGTTATTTGGACTCTGCCTAAACCATATTATTTTACGTTCATACCTGTCCATTGTAACTCAAGGTAAATATTTGTGCTAGATAACGGGATTTATGATTTGTAATCATAAAGGTAATTGGCTTTTAATGGGCCAACAGAGTAGTTGGAATTGCCTATAGAAGTGCCACGTAGGAAGGGAAGGTCACGAATTCTATGGAAAGATAAAGTGGGAGACAACATTTCAACGCACCAGCGTACAAGAGTGTTTTAACAATGGCTAAAATCAGCGAATTAAAGTACGAGTTGTGCATACATGCACACACAAATTTATTTATAGGACTGATTACATATTAGTACTAATACTTAAATATTATTTATGAAATTTAAAAAAAAATCCTAAACTAAAACCACAAATCTCATGTTCATATTTTGATGAACATTCTCCCGGGCGGTAAATAACCTATTTTTATATCGTGGCCTCTTCTTATAAATAGAATAACTAAAATTATTATTACTAAAATTACTAATGGTTACGATTAATCAGCATATTTCCCAGGGCTTTGATAGCTTCTATTTCGGCTTTACTCAGGATGTCATCGTCACTTTCGCTTATTCTCCTCGTACTTTTTCTCAGGTGGTGTCTCTCCGCTGTGTTGGTTGCTGTTTGTCTTTCTTCAGCTTTCCAACAATCTCCCAACTTTCGGTTTATCATCTGTGGTTTGTCCAGGTCGAGCGTCTCCTGAAGCTTGTCCTAAAATACTTATTTTGTTTATTGATGACTTTATTACTATGGCTTTTTTATGCACCTACGGCTTTTTTAATGCAGCCCCTATGGCTTTTTTTAATGCTGCCCCTAAGGCTTTTTTAATGCTGCCCCTATGGCTTTATTGTTTTTTTTTTTTAATATTTTATTTATAAAAATGTTTTTATACTAATGACTTTTTGAGAAAAAATATTTTTTACACAAATAAATATTTTTTTAATATATTTGTGACAAATATATCGAAATATTTGAACCGGCTCGATTGACCAAATGTAGCCGGAGAATCAAAACAACTATCTTGGTTGAATGCTGATTCGATTCTAATTTTATTATTTAATATTCTTCCTTAAGAACTGCCTAAACTAATACAACTTAGCCTAATATTATACACATAAGAGATAACAATTGAGATAAGTGTGTTCATTTGTTTGCGTTACAAAATGAGCGCACCAATATATTTTTGTGTTGGCTGCTATTAATTAATTATTTTATTATTATTAATTCTTCATTATCAGCTCATACACACATTAAACCACATTGTAGTGATCTCTATTGACTCACCCGCTGAGCGCATATTTATGGAGATATCATTTATTAGCTATGCGTCTTCAGCAGCATGGAGCGTTATCATCCCTTATGTGTATACATGCACACACAGATATATTTATAAGACTGATTACATATTAGTTCTGATACTAAAATATTATTTATGACATGTTTAAGAAATCCTAAACTAATGTTCATATTTTTATGAACAAGGTCTTCCCATGTTTCAATAGGGTTTCCCAAAAAATGCTATGTGTCATTCTGTTTGAAAAAATCAAGCTTAACTATTTTGTTCATTCCTTATTCGTTAAACTATCCACAATATGAAGAAATATTGGGTAGAACCATGGAGGGAAACAGAAAACGGAATACTGAAATTCGTAATTTTTTATAATAATAATTATTTTAATATAATAATAATATTAAAATTACCTACAAAACAAAATGTTATTGCAAAACTAAATGAATACCTTTTTTTTGTTTTTGCAAAACAGTCAGGCTGAATCTCAGTTTGTTGTCTTTATAAAAAAAAAACAACTATTTATTAGTGGGGAATGTATGGCATTGTTTGCCGAGGGGTATGGCAGGGAAGACTATAGTTTCGGATCACGCCACTGATCCTCATCAGTTCCCTTAGTTTTTTGTTGGGATATTCTCCACAGAAGCTATTGCTTCTATACAAAAAACCTTTCAAACCCTTTGCTTTTCCACTGTTGTGTGTTGTCACATCGCGACAAATGCACACAACGACTTTGTTGGTGTTGCTAGTATACAGCAACAAACCAAACAGTTTAACCGTGCCTGTGTCTACAACTTCAGTAGTGTTGGCGGTTTATTTGGGGTACCATTTGTATTTTGTTTTTGCAAAATAGTCAGGGTGAATCGCAGTTTGTTGATGTAAGAGAATCTTTACCACGTAGCCGATTTGAGCGAATCAAGGAGTATTTGATTTTCAATGACAACAGCAAACAACATAACAAAAATGATGCAAAATATGATAAACTTTACAAATGTCGCCCTCTCTTAGACTGCCTTAAAAAATTAATATTTACAGGTCGTTCAGTATATAAACAGTACAATCCGTCCAAACCTCATAAATGGGGCTTTAAAATGTTTACACGAGCCGTATCTTCAAGGATAATATATGATTTTGCCATGTATGCCAAAACAAAAGAATTATAAGTTATATTTTGACAATTGGTTCACATCTATAAGCCTTCTCATAGCTCTAAAAGAGGACGGAATACTGGCTGTTGGTACCATACGGAAGAACCGTTTAGGAAACTGTAAGTTGACTGCAGATGATGAACTTCGGAGAAGAAGTTCAGTTGGCATCTTCATATATTGGAGCAGAACCTCTTGGATTATGCAAAAGCTGGAGTGGAAAAGAAAAAAATATGTTGACATCCCAAGACCAGCTATTGTACATGATTACAACAAGTACTTGGGAGGTGTTGACCTAGCCGATATACTTGCAGAACTGTATAAAGTGAACCGTCGTTCTAGAAATTGGTATATGCGCATGTTTTACTGGTGTTTGAGTTCGTGTGTCACAAATGTGTGGCTTCTTTATCGAAAAGATTTCGTAACAGCTAACGAAACGGGATCTCATATGAGATTAATAAACTTTCAACTGGAAATAGCAAAGGAATTATTAACGTCAAATGCTTCGGCATCAAATGTTCCACGAAAAAGAGGACGGCTTTCGAAAGACGCTGACAATCAGGTTTCAAATAATGGTGGAATCGAAGTGACTAACGCCCCTCGTTACAAAAGTTCGGAAAATTGGAGGTATACACCATATCCCAGTAACACATCATCATTGGGTTGTATATGGTGAAAAATGACGTTTGCAGATTATGTAAGATTGCAACTCCCATGACTACATGTAGTAAATGTGGAGTACATTATAAACTGTTTATAATGTACTCCACTGCTATGTTATTTTTAGCATCTTCATTATCATTTGATCCTTCTCCGATTTCATAATTTTCTTTGACTACAGTTTCCGTAAATTCAACGTTTGACTTAAAAAAAAACATCTCTGCTCATGATATTTTTATTATTGCTGAGACATAATAAACGATACCCCTTTGTTTCATCACAATATCCCACGAAGATATATTCTCTTGAAAGAGCATCATGTTTGGCTTTTTGTAATACCACTCCTCATAAGGTGTTAAATAAGTTGCTGCCGACGGTAGTCCATTTTGTAAGTAATTTGCTGCGTTAACCGCTTCTGCCCATTATTTTAAAGCTTCTGCCATTCGCGTCAAAAGCATGCATCTTGCCATTTCCATCAGGCTTCTGTTTTTCTTTCAGCTACACCATTCTGCTCTGGTGTATCCATATCACGACCCATATAACGATTTATAAATCGACGGTGCCAGGTATGAATGCACGACGTCAACATCACCAATGACTCTCATCCATAACAAATAGGCCTCCGTTTAGAATTGCACTTGCATACAACTCATCTTTGATAGTTATAAAACACTGTTGGCCTCCGAATTTTACTGTGAAGCCTTGCATTATCCATTTCGGGACTGATAATATGCTTCCCTCCAATTCCGGTATAAACAGGACATTTTTCATCTTAATTTCTTTATGTATACCAAAGAAAATTCCATCGCCCACTCCATTGGACTTCAAATTCGTGCCTTCAGCCAGATACCCACCACTAGCACAATTTTTATTAAGTTCCGTGAAAAAACTTTCATTAGATGTCATGTGGCTGTAGCAGTACAATCAATGAACCAGTTATTTTTGTTTTGAGACGAAGCACGCATTTGAGTCCAATTTTGAAACATATGATGCATTTTCTTTCTGCTTATTTTGACGTCGCTTGCATTTTTTTTATGTGGCCATTTTTATCACACAGATAACATTTGGGGTTATAACCTGGTTTATTGTTTCTCGTTTTTAACACAGCTTCTTGTTAAACCAATAATTTCTCATTAACAATTTCCAGTGTTAAATCATTTTCCGATCGAACTTCCAAGGCTGACACTAATATATTATAATCTTCCGGCAATTTATTAATTTTCGACCTCTTTTAGGGGTAGTTCCCATATAACCCCATTCTCATATTTAAATAGTTTGCTGAATAGTTCCGTGTGTAGGGGTTGTCTCCATATAGGCGAAATAGTCAGTTTTACCCTATGCAATTCTAAGATAATTTAGCCATCGGTTGTAATCATTCCGCTTTCTTAGGAAATCGTGATAAAAAAATTGAACCTAACAATAATGAAATATATCGGCCAGCATTTAGGCATCTCCCCAATATAATTATACCTCCTGAAGAAAAGAATTGAGACACTAAACAAAAATATTGGGTTCGAAATTAACATATGTCAGTAGTTTGATGATTGTATATTCTACCATGCGTTATTAGTATCAGTCCACGCTTTGGGGTTTTCATTAAAAATTGATGAAGTTTGTATTTGGTGTACATCAAACGGTTTGTTGAATTATCGGTACAAGTTCAATTTTTGGTATGTTCCCTACATTTTAGTTTCAAGTATCTGTCAGTATGCCTATGGTGGAGGATATCCAAAGTTCGGCCCGAGCGAACGTAATGCTTTTTCACTTGTTTTTATTTCACTTTGATTTTAGCATAGACCCATATCCTACTAAACGATGGTTAAGAAAATCTGCTTTATCAATTCACTCTCTTTTACTCGACTGTTTACCCAAAAGTCCACTTTTGTAATAATTCGTAAAAATTATTGTGTACACGAACCTACGATATATCCTTAAAGCAGCTTGAGCACCGTTCATAGCGAAGACGTAGTTGGTGATGATATTTTCTTATGAAGAAATACCTAATAAGGCCTTTCCATGCCAATTAAAGGAAAAAATAAAGGTATAATGTAAGACCCTCCAGACTTCGACATGTCATTGAACATTCTTTTCAAATTTAGAATTTTCTTGTCCCCAATTCAAATAAGATCAGAAAATTTATAAAATCAACCATATGTTAACTTTTTATTTCAAAACGATGAAATATATAAACCAAGTTAGTGTCCGCTTAAACATATTAAAAATGTGGTAAGCGTATACAATCCAAGAAGAGGTGAAGGGGAATTTATACGTCAAAATTTTATGGGGCATTTCAACAATGAAGGGAAGCAGAATTGATTATAATGGCACTGAAAATTGGATCCAAGTTCAATGATATGATACATTAATGCGATTTAATTACTTAAAAAGATAAAAATATTGAATGTAGGGTATATACATTTAATATTTTTTTAACTTTTTATATATAATATAAATTGTAATTTTTAAGTTTTTGTTTTTGAAAGAGTTTGTTTTTTAATGTATATTATTGTAGTTTATCATTATAATAAAATATGTTTATACGTAAATATTATTTTTACGTAATTTAGTAAATAAAAAAGAGTAAGTCGACTATGACATATGCAGAATGCACTTTTGTATACAGTATTTTTCGGTTAATTGCACATCAAAATGTGCACAAATTTTTGTTCAATTAACTGAGGAACCAATTATCCGAACCCGCTTAATTGAATAGTTTGTTCAATTACAGTAATCACGTATAATTGGAACTACTAATGATTTAAAAAATCCAATGTCAAATACAAATTACGCTTTCTCGCAGTTTTTCCTTAGCAATAAACTTATGTTTTGAATTAAATTATGTCAAATATGTATGTAAAAAATGACAGATTATTTGCAGTTATTATTATGCAATTAACAGGTGAAAAGTAAAAGGAAATTTATTTTTGATGACATGAATTTTGAACCAATTAAGCGGGAAAATCAATTAGAAGGGTTTAATTATCCGAGAAAATTTACATGTATTTTCCTACGACATATTTTTTGCCCCATCATGTGGTTCAATTAAGCGTGGACACCAATTAACCGTAGGGTCAATTAACCGAAAAATACTGAACTACAATCATATCTATGCACATTAATGTTTGTATTCCCCTATGAGTCTTCTAAGACGATGATCGCGATATATTTTTAATGCTTTACTCACACAGATTTTATGTCAATATTGTCTTACGTTCAAGCTAATACAAACAACAATCGAATCCCAATGAACTGTGGTTACGTCACGAACTTACATTACATCAAGACGACTATTTCTTCCACGCTAGATAGTTTTCAAACTAGAAATATTTTGTAGGATACATATGCCAATAAGATATGCTTATTGGCATATGTATCCTACAAAGCATTTCAAGCTTAAGGGAAACTGATATTAATGGGGATTAAATTTGGAAACGATTTGCCTAGCTTTGCCGGTGGTATTCTGTTTTAGGCGACAAATATTAACAATTAATATGGGACAAAAATCAGAAAGGTGATGAAAATTTATACCACAAAGTTGTACAGTACTTTTCGTTTATAGTCCATTACGCTTAAAGGTCAAAAACGGATGCAAGCGAAAACATTACTATTTACTGACAATATTTTTCCAAATTCATATAAATTATTTGTTCTATAGTCCACTTCGCCTATACTCCATTTTCTTTTAAAGGCCATATTTTCTTTGCATGCAAAACTAACATTGCATAGAAAAAAATTTCATGTAGTCCATATTTCAAACTTGCATGGCATTTAGATTTCATGCAACATTTAAAAAAGTCAAAAATTGACGCGTAGACGCGTTATATAAAGTATGGAGAAAAAATTGAAATTATTCAAAGACTATGAAGAAAATGGATTGAAATGCGGACAATTGAGCGCCAAATACAAAGTAGACGAATCAACAGTTTATAAATTAATATGAAATGGTTCTAAAATTAAAAAACTTCAAATTCGTGTAATCTAAAAACATTGCACCAAAGAAAAGGCAATCACCAGAATGCAGTAGTGACTGGCCGTTTTCCTCAGAATATCATCATTGTGATGGCGAACTGATTTGGTATGGAATGTAAAATAATATTTTCGACGATGTGGTTTCGGAAAAATCTGTTGAAGAATGTCACAATAATATTCATGATGAGGAAACCACTGCTGAAGTTTTTCAATGCGAACAACCCAAAGTTAGTTTAAAAGAAGTTGAAGATTCCATTGAAATAAAAAGAGCATTTTGTATAGACAACGAAATTGAACTCATTCTATGTAAAAATAGATTCGTTTGTTGTAAATTCCATAAAAAAGAAGCGTACTAAGATTACAGAATTCTTTTAAAAATTGTAAACAATTCGCATTTGATTTAATCCTCCAAAGTCTTTAAATTGAACATTTTTCAATACAATATGCTTTCAAAGCATTTGAATTAAAATAAATAATATGTTATTGCTTAGACTATTGATTTAATTTTTAATAAATATATGAATTTGTTTTAATAAACTTTAGTTTTATTTTAAAAAAGTAGATACGTTATTATTTTATGCCAAGTTTTTCTACATGTCAACAGAAAACAATTGAAACAACTTGAAATATGTTAATTTTATGGAATTATGTCAATTCTTGGGAATGATTATTTGTTATCGAATATTTTGCACATACTGCGTATTTTAAGCCCACTAAAGGGCTTAAAATGATATTCGGATATAGTCCTAATTCGCTTATAGTCCACAAGCGAAAACTACTGTAGCATAATTAAAACTCAAAATACCAAATTAATGCCTAAACTCGCAAACAATCCCTAGGACCTTGAATATACTGAAACGGACGTAAGAAAAAAATAATTACTTAATAAGGGGACTGTACCAAAGCGGGAATATATATTGAATATTTTGGGTACATATACTTAACTACCAAAATACCCGCCATTTGAGTTTCCAAAGTTGTCTCCATAGCTCAATACTACACGTTAACTAATCTAAATTCCAAATCTAAATTGTTCCAAATTTTGTACCATTTAGTACTTTTCATACTCATAAGTACAAATTTCTAAAACTACATCAATCCTACACTTTAACAGTAATCTTAATTCCACCAAAGTTCAAATTGTACCAAATTTAGTACTTTTCGTACAAATTTCCAAATGTACCCCAATTTTGCTATCAAATAGTAATCGTAAGTCCACATTTATGAACTCCAGCTCTTTCTGTCCACTAAATTGTACCAGATTTAGTCTACTCTCTCTGTAACCCAAATGAAAACTGTTCAAAATTAGTGCATTTAGTACTATTCGTACACATAAATCGAATTTCCATAGCTCAATCCTACACTTAAATAATAATCTACATTTCAAATCTCAGGATTCCAGCTCTATCTATTCACCCAAATTGTACAAAATTTAGTACTTTTCATACTCATAAGTAAGAATTTTTTTAAACAACATCAATCCTACACTCTAACAGTGATCTTAATTCCACCAGTCTAAATTGCACAAAATTTAGTTTCTTTCTAACTCATTATTTCCGAATTTCGAAAACTACCTCAGGCATGCACTCCAATAATACCATTAAGTCCCCATTTAAATATTCCAACTCTATCCGTTCACCAACATCAAAATTGTACCAAATTTAGTACCATTTATTACTTTTCGTATTACTTTTCGAGTTTCTAAAACTTCCTCAATTCCACACTGCAAAAGTAATTTTAATCATAGGTTGCAGGATCACAGGTCTATCCATTCACATAGACCAAAATTGTACCATATTTAGTACCATTTAATACTTTTCATACTTTTGAGTTCGAATTTTCAACACTGTCTCAATCCTGTGCTACAACAGTATTTGTTTAAAATATAAGTTTTCCATCTCTATCCTTTCAATCAAATCTAAATTGTATTAAACTTAGTACGATTTAGTACACATAATTACGCATTTTAAAAAATACCTCTATTGGTCATCCTACACTCCAAACTTAATTTTAATTCAAAATTTTAAGATTCCCTCTTACACAAAACGAATTGTACCATATTTAGTACCCTTTAGTGCTTCTCGTATCCATAAGTACGCAATTCCAATACTACTTTAATTTTGTAATTTTCATTCCAAGTTTAAGTTTTCCATCTCTTTCCGTTTACTCAACTCTAAATTGTACTAAATTTTGTACCATATAGTACACAAGCTACCGACATATCTCAATCCTGCACTCCAACTGTAATATTAATTCAAAATTTTAGTATCTCAGTCCTATCCGTTCACACATATACAATTTGTAAACTATTTGGTACCATTTAGTACTTTTTGTTTCTATAATTAAGAATTTCCTAAACTATGTCAATCCTATACTCCAACAGTAATTTTAATTCCAAAATTCTCGAGTCCAGCTCTATCCGTTCACACATAATCAAGTTGTACCAAATATAGTACCATTTAGTACACATAGTACTATGCTTCCATATCTCAATTCTATATTCCAACAGCAACAGTAGCCAACCTGAGGGGGTGTGTGTGTCCGTTGAATGGGCGGGAGGGAAGATGTTGCTGGCTAGCATCTACTGCCAATTCAGCTCACCTCTGGAGCCATATTTAAGGTATATGGATACGGTACTACTCCTCGAGAGTAGTTGTCCGCTAATCCTAGGGCTAGACGCGAACGCAACCTCCTCGCTGTGATTCTCCAAGATGACCAGGTCAACATCTGGTCATCGGAATCGCATCCGAGGAGAAGCGCTTAGTGAATGGGTGTTAGCGAGGGGCGTCGATATCTTAAATGAGCCCTCGGATCTGTATACCTTTGATGGTCCCTCCGGGGTGAGTGACCATAACCTCATTGAGATTTTGGCCACTCCGAGGGGACGTACGCAGGGAACTGAGCGTTTCAGGGGTTGGACGGAACGAGATGTGAACTGGGACCATTATGCGAACTGTGTCAGGGAGTTGGCTTTGCCACTTGTGGACTTTAGGGCACGGACCATAGATGACTAGGTTAGCTTGTTGAACGAGTGGATGAGCAGCGTCAATGACGTACTCCTCGGTAGACGCCGTCAGGCTAAGCCGAGTAAGGTCAAATGGTGGACCCGCGAGCTAACTACCAGGCGGCGGCAAGTCAGGCGTCTTAGGCGGCGCTTCCAAAGAGCCAGGCGTGTCAATGCGGAAGATTTAGCGCAGCAAAAATCCGAGTTCCTTGCTGTTCTTAGTACGTACAAAGACGAGCTGTCTAGGAGTAAAGAAGACAATTGGAGGAGATTCGTACGGGACAATGGAGATGATCCATGGGGTATAGTATACCGTGTGTGCCGGCATGGAGGGTCTAAGAGACAGGTTGACCTACAGGGGTTGCGTAGCAGCTCTGCGACAACCACCTCGGGGTGGGGGGAGAGCGTAGGGCTTTTGTTGCGAACATTCTTTTCAGATTCGGAGACTCCATCATTTCCTCCTTTTGTTGATGAAATGAGGGAGCCTCCGGGTTTGGATCGTATAGAAGTTGTGGACAGTATCTGCCGAGTTAGAAGTAGAAAATCGCCAGGTATGGATGGTATGACTGGAAGGATGGTGAAAGCCATCTGGAAGGTTATGCCGGAATATATCGAGTCCGTTTTCTCCAGCTGCATTCGTCATGGATACTTCCCGCGTACTTGGAAGTGTGCCCGAGTTGTGGTCTTACTTAAGTCGCCTGATCGGGTTAGGAGTGATCCTCGCTCGTATCGGGGCATAAGCCTTCTCCCAGTGCTTGGAAAGGTACTGGAGAGGATTATGGTGGCACGGCTTAAGGACAGCTACAGCGAAGGTACGTCCTTGAATCAGATCGGTTTTACCGAGGAAGAAGTTGTGGCATGTGCAAGATGCCTGAGCGGGTCAAATTCCAAATATGTCCTTGGCATATTTGTGGATTCTAAAGGCGCATTTGAATTCCTTTTATGGGATAGCGTGCTCACAAGGATGTCAGAGGTTGGGTGTAGGGATATCGTTCTTTGGGCAAGTTATTTCCGGGATAGGAAGGCTTGTGTCGTGGGAGCCAGTGCTTCGGTCTGGAGGGATGTGCAGCGGGGTTGCCCACAGGGTTCCATTTGTGGTCCATGTATATGCAACATTATGATGGATCCCCTGCTGCGGTAGTTAACTGCTTCCTTCAAGGTCTGTGCATATGCGGATGACTTGCTCATCATGATTGAAGGGGATAGTCGCCTTGAACTGGAAAATCGTGGTGAGCAGGCTATGGAGATTGTGCAGGCTTGGAGTGACCGAGTTGGAGTGGAGGTGGCTACCGAGAAGACGGTGCTGATGCTGCTGAAAGGCAGGTTGGCACGCAGCCGTCCTCCCTGCATTCGAGCTGGTGAACGCGGCATAAGGTATTCGTGTACTGTTAAATATCTCGGAATAACAGTGTCAGAGCGTTTGAATTTTCTTCCACACTTCGATCGGTTGAAAGAGAAGCTGACAACGGTCGTTGGGACCATCAGGCGTGTTTTGGGGACTGATTGGGGCTTGAGTTCTGTGCGAATCAGAACTTTTTGTTGCCTGCGCAACTTATGGTGCACCTATATGGTACAGAACTGCCTCTTCTGTCTTTGGGCAGAAGAAGTTCCTTTCAGCGGGTCGTCATGTTAGCGTGCTTGCCAGTGTGTCGTACTGTTTCAAAAGAGGCGTTGCAGGTGCTGCTTGGCGCCGCGCCGCTTGATCTTGAAGTGAGATGTAGGGCTATTATGTACAAGCTTAAGCGTGGTTTGCAGTTGGATGAGGATGATTGGCTCAAGCCTTCTGATTTGGTGGATGGGGAGAGTAGGCGGTACAGCACAATCCTCCGGGTTTGTGTTGTTGATAGGTGGAGTTGATAGGAGGAACAGTGACAAAGGGAGGGTGTGTTACGAATTTATTCGTGACGCCACGTTCGTAGTGGACCGACAAGACTTTCGCTTCGGCTTAAGTACTGACGGGACATGGCTCTCTCAATGCTTTTCTGCATAAGAGAAGCCTTGCCCAGACGGATTTATGTGGGTGCGGGATGACTGAGGACTGGAAGCATATTCTGACGGAATGCTGTTACTATTATGACATTAGAGATTTAGCAAGTATGGGTATATCAGATGGAGGGGCGGGGTGGGATTTCAGTAGGGCACTTGTAGACGATCGGATCATTAGTTGTTTAAGTAGTTTTGCTCGTGAAGCATTTAGGAGAAGGACAGTACTTAGCAGAGGTGGTCCTCGTGCATAGCCCCCTTGCAGTTGGGTTTGGTCGGTCGCACCGGGTGGTGGTGGGTTTGTGCGCCAATTGGCGTTGGTGCGGTTGTTGGTGGAGAGATGTGGCTGCTGTGCTCTGCTGTAGTTCCGCATCGCGGGAGGTTCGCGGAAGTCACTTCTGCGGTTGTGGATGTCGTGTAGGCTGCCCGTGAGGGCAGTTTCGTTGATTGTTTGTCTTGTGATGTCCGTTGTCGCGGTCCTTGGGCCCTTTGTGCAGTCCGTGAGGACACTGCCTGTGGCAAGGTCTTCCTTGTCACTAGCGGTTATTTGCTGCCGTTGCCGTTGTTATTTTTGTTTTGGGATACCAGCCCGGACTTGTGTCGAACTGGGAGAGGCTTCGGTCTCGAGCCTGAGCGGAGGTTTTCCGTACCGCGGTTGTCAGGTGCCCCTTGATCTGTCGATCCAGCCTGACAGTTTGTGTGGCCCCCTGGGGAGTTTCGCGGGGGTTGTGGTTTCGCCCCTCACCACGGGGCAGATTATGCCTTCTGCATGCTCTCCAATTGGTACAGCACTTTGGTGCTGGTGCGCTGGTGGTCTGGTGGGCGCATATCCGCCTGTGGCCCAGCCACTGCGAGGTAGGCCTATGGGCAGGTACTCGCATAAAACACTTTCAGATTCCAACAGCAATCATTATTCCAAATTTTGGGTTTCCAGTTTACTCCCTTCACCCACATCCAAATTGTACCAAATCTAGTGCCGTTTAGTACTTTTTGTACACATAAATATGAATTCTCAAAGATGTCTCTATAGGCCAATCTTCAACAGTAATCTTAATTCTAAATTTCACGTTTTTAGTTCTAACCTTTCAAGCAAAATCCAAATTGTACTTAAGTTAGTACCATATATTACTTTTCGTACCAATAAGTACGAATTTTCTAAACTACTTCGATCCTACACTCCAACAATCATTTAATACCCAATTTGAAGACTTCAGCTCTAGCTGTTCACCTAAATCCAACTTGCACCAAATTTAGTACTATTTAGTACTTTTCGTACACTTAAATACACATTTTTAAAGCTACCTCAATCTTTTACTCCAATAGTATTCCTAATCCCTATTTTGAGAATTCCATATTTTTACGCTCAACAAAATGCAAATAGTACCAAATTTAGTACCATTTAGTATTTTTTATACACATAAGTAAGAATATATTAATCCATTTCCATACATCAACACCACTTCCATACATCAACACCACTGTATTCCATAAAAAATTTCAAGATTCTAGTTTTATATGTGCAATATATATACAATTAGAACTAAATTTAGTAAAGTTTAGTACTTTTAGTACACTTATAGGTCGAATTTCCAAAAACCCTTTTGTACATCTTTCAAACTTTCCATCAGTGACCCACATTCCAAATATCAAATCAAATTCTAGCTCTTCCCGTCCGCATAATACAAAGGGTACCATATTTGATACAGTTTAGTACTTTTCGTACCGTTTCGAATTTCCAAAAACCCAGCCTTATCTCACGCTTACACACCAACAACAACCCACACTCAAAATTTCAAGCTTCTAGCTTTATATATATATATATATTATGGGGGTACCGATATAGTGGGCTACAATTAAACTTGGTTCAATAATAATTTTTAGTACAAGTATGTGCTTTACAATGAAAACCCTAAATACAAAATTAGAGCCAAAATACCGAATATTGGGAGGTACCGTATATATGAAACATGGGTCAATATTAATAATGTTCAGTATGGAGATATGCTATATAATAAAAACAAACACTTCACCCATCAAGAATCGCCTAAACATATATATATATATATATAATTTTTGGTGCGGACATGTGCTATTGAATGAGAACCCAAAATACAAAATTACAGTCAATTCGGTTGCAAACGTCTCCAAAATTCCCAAAACACCGAATATTAAGAGTACCGTTATATTGGGACTAACGTGGACCGATATATCCCATTTCCAGTACCAAACATCCTAGGAGAACTAGCAACGTCTGTGCAAAATTTCAGAGCTCTTTTTTTTTAAAAATGTACACTCCGATTTTTGGGTGGAGGGTATAAAAAAGGCATATGTGTGCATAATATGTTGTTGCATCATACCAGCAATACGCAAGGGGAACAAGGGCAACAGAGTAATAAACATACGTATGTAACTGAAAACAGTAAGTGACACTGTGACCATACTAAAAAAGCGGATTACTTCCTAGAATCATGCTTGAAAGCTTGATGTTAATGTTGTCTGTACATTATAAATTACAATACTTTAAATTCGTTAAATGAAACCAGTCGCAGTAAGAATAAAAAAATTTAGTCCAATGCAAAAGTTAAAATTTACAAGTTATTAAGAATAATTTAAAGCTCTATTTACCTTTTTACTGCGAAGACACATGAACTGCTTCGAAACTTGCTAACAGCCTCATCAATATAATGTCTGTTAAGGAAAATTGATGTACACTGAAATAAAGCAAATCTATTTACAAAAGAATTTTTGTACAAAAATTCTTTAATTGCTTCCAAAGAAGATGAATGGTCCTGTGCAAAGTATGACATTCTTCTGTACACCAATGCCCCATCTGAAAAAATATATATTTCATTATGGCCAATGACATTATAAAATACATAGACTACACAAATTGAGAACAGTTTGTGTTTCCACTTAGTATAAAGAGTAGTGTTCTAACAAAAATGTAGTATACTAGCTGAGTCAGCAAACGTTGTTTTGCCTTATCAATATTGCATCAATATATGGTTGGTAAAAAACATTTGCCACTAATTTTATGTCAATAAAAAGTATTAACTGGTATCCCAATGCAGGCCCAAGCACATAACAAATGTTTTTTAATAGAAGATCATGTTTTGTTATTGCTCCAACGTTTTTTCATTATCTTATCTGTCCCTTCATGAAGGATTCTTAATTACAATGACATTTTGTTCATGTCCAACTGTTCTTTTGATTTTTATATTGAAATCAGTATATAACTCGAACAATTTTGGATTTGGCATAGAAATTTAGTGGTTTTCGCTCAGTTATAGGTATATTTCATTTTTAAATACATTGTTAATTAGTTTTCAGATTGCCGTTTTAGATTTGTATATGTTTGCTATATACAGTATTTTTCGGTTAATTGCAAATCAAAATTTGCACAAATTTTTATTCAATTAAGCGAGGAACCAATTATCCGAACCCGCTTAATTGAATAGTTTGTTCAATTACAGTAAGCACGTATAATTGGAACTAGCAATAAACATATATTTTGAATTAGTAGAGAGGCCACCTAGTATTTTTCAGAAATTATGTCAAATATGTATGTAAAAAATGCCAGATTATTTTTCAATTATTATTTTGCAATTAACTGGGGAAAATTAAAAGGAAATTTATTTTTGATGACATGAATTTTAAACCAAAAAAGCGGGAAAGTCAATTAACAGGGTTTAATTATCCGAGAAAATTTACATTTATTTTCCTATGAAATATTTTTTGCCCCATCATGTTGTTCAATTAAGCGTCGAAACCAATAAACCGTAGGATCAATTAACCGAAAAATACTGTATTTTATAAATAGTTTTTGACAGTTATGGGGGAAGAGTTTGGCCAATGTTGACGACGTAGACCGTCTTTTAATTGTAAATGCCTATTTTATATCTTAACTCTAAATCGTGAAATGTTGTAATCGGATTTGCTATATCCTCAAATTTTTAACAACTTGATTTTAATTTAACATTTGAGTAAGTTGTTAATTCCTTTATGGCCCAATGTTGCCCACAGGCAACAAAATGTTCTAGAGCTTTTATTTAATACGCAGCAAGTAAATGTATATTTTTGGATTACATATTTTAAGAGCTGTTACATTAAATCTGTGCATATGTACCCTTACAATTGCAGGCCAATGTTCAATTCCAAACTTAGTTATTTCTTCCAAACTTAGTTCAAGTTCGAAGATGGAGAATATCGGTCTTCTCCTTCTGGTACCTCCCACACAGGGGCTAGGTCTAAATGGTTATAGTTCATTATCAAACCTTACGTTCTATCTTTTTATCTTGGTATCCTCCGCAGGTGAAATGATTACGACAGAGTCTAAAAACCAAACCATAAACGCGGAACAAATTAGATAACTATTTTAATATAAATAGATTATGGGGACTACCCCAAAAACGGGGCGAATATGAATAATTTTTGGTGTGGAGATTTGTTACCTGATTCGACTACAAAATACCAAATTGAAGCTAATTCAGTTGAAAAGCGCGCTCAACAACCCCAAAATACCCTTATATGGGGTATATCCGAAAAAATTGACCTATATTTATAATTTGGGAGCGAATATGAACCATATTATAGGATTATTTTTAAAGACAAACTAAAAACATTTTATAATATTCCACAAACTGTATATGGCCGAACTTCTCCCACTTTAAAATGCCGAATCTTCAAACTTTGCGATAGTTATTCGTTTTGATATTCGATACTTATCAAAGCTAGTTACGTGCATTGAGAGCTTCATAACGAAAACGCACTTACCGAATGTGACCTGATGCCGAAGGTAAAACCTCAAAACCTTATATATAAAAGAATACCTCCAGGTCTTCTATTCCAACACTTATTGGTCTATAAAGACCACCTTAAACTGGTCTATAATTAAAAAATATCGCTCGGCCTTTAATTAAAAGAACTCCACATCTCCTATGTAAGACGAATTCCATGTTCTCTACATGATCACTTCCAGCAATTCTATAGGAGACTATTATTGTAAATATTTGAGAATAGACAAATAATTTGTTTCAAGAAGAAACATTTGTTTACAATTTGTGATTGATAAATGGGAATGTATTTTTTACAAACCCATTTTGACAATGAAGGGTTGTCATGAAGGCATTCCTGGCAGCACTGTGAAGATTATTTGCATAACGGAACGAACTTCGTAGGGTCGTCATAGCAGTTGGGCAAAGAAGAAGAAACATTTGTTTACAATTTGTTATTGATAAATGGGTATGTATTTTTTACAAACCCATTTTGACAATGAAGGGTTGTCATGAAGGCATTCCTGGCAGCACTGTGAAGATTATTTGCATAACGGAACGAACTTCGTAGGGTCGTCATAGCAGTTGGGCAAAGATTATGCCGAGTCTATCAGAAATAACACCAAATTAGCACCAATTTTGCAAAATGAACAAATAAAGAGGCACTTTATTCCGCTGACAGCTCCTGACTTCGGAGGAATTTGGGAGGCAGCAGTTAAGTCAACCATCACCTTAACGTATGAAGAAAGATCTATCTCAAGTTGAAGCAAGTATACATAAGGGCAAAGATGGAGTAGTAAGAGCTGTGACAGTAAACACAGAGAACGGAGAATTGAAGATACATGTCCATAAATGATGTCCTTTAGAGCACGTATTCGAATTCTACAGAAGATAAAAAAACACGTAAACGCGACACGGAGATTACCAAGATTATTGAGAAATCCCTGGATGATGATGATTATTAGTCTATAATTAATGTATTTGGTCCTACATCCCGAATTCATATGGCCTCATCTTCATAGAGCTTGGCCATACATTTCGAAATTAAACCCTATTTAGATAGGTTGGAGTACACCTTATACCGAAGAAAAAACTTTGCTAAACGGATTTTCTCGATTTTCCAGTGACAATGGGGAGTCTGTGTAGAAAACGCCATGTTGTGGAAAAAAGTGGGGACTCTGTGTAGAAAACGCCATATTGCGCAAAAACTAAAATGGATGCAGTATGGAGACCCACATCAATTGAAAGGTCTCAAAATGTACTGTCAGAATATACACACCATATTCCGAAAAACAAACCTTCGCCTAACGGATTTTCTGATTTTCATTGCAAGTCTCAATTTATTTATTATTTGAAAAAACTAAAATTCTTTTGTTTTATTTTCTTTTGGTTTCATTTCTTTTTATTGCCTCCGCAAACATTGGTTCATTCGAGCCGAATCGAATTGGGGCCCTCAACAACAACAAAGAAGAAAAACTAATTGTTTTTTTTTTGCATTTTTTCAAAGGCGTTCTGACTCCGTCAGCATCACATCAACGAGAAGATATCAACAATCCAATCATCATCCCTCCCCAATTACTAAATTACACATAAGATTGTTTAAGATGAGTACCGTCAATATTAGTGAGCATACGCGAGTGTTTTTTTTTTCTTTGTTTACAAAATATAAACAAGTGATATTCCAAAAACATACAGACGTCCGTCTTACAACACCGTCACGCGTTGTTGTTGTTATTCTCTTCAAGAATAACTTCAGTGCATATTCTCATTTAGCGAGAATACGGCAAAAAAAAAAAAAAAATAAACGAAACAAAAAGTGCAGTGAACCTCTCAGTGATAGTTGTTGGTGTCATAATTTCGTTTCAAATAATATTCCTATTGTTGTTAGTGTTTTTATCCAAATTACAACAGTCCAAAGTTTAAAAAGAATAGAGAAAAGAAGGAATAAAAACACTAACAAATTTCCTAGTCACCAACTGTTGAGTGGTTGTAACAACAACTATCACTGCTTGGCTGTTTATCGTTGAACGATTATTCACACACACGCACGCACACTTATATCGTAATTTCGAGGGCCGGTTACTAAGTCAACGTACGAAGACCGCTGAAAAAGTTTGGTAAATTAAAATAAAAATTTTTTATTGAATTTTTTTTTCGCGATTTATGGTAAAAATTTTTGAACAGTTTGAAAATCAATTTATAAGGTCGACCTACGGTGCACCCTACATATAACGGAAAATAAAATTTTGAACATTTTCTTATTGCCTACATATTACAATATACCATTTGAATATAATTTGTTCTACTTAATATTTTCTGGGAAAATTTGTTGTTGTTGGACCTCGAAGTGCATTTTACAGTCTATGCACCCTACATTCGGTCAACATTTTTGATTAATTTGAATTTTCTTTATTTTCTTTGAAATATTTTTGGAAATTTATTTATAAATTGTTGGTTTTTCTTACGGAATACAGTAATTAGTGTATTATTCAATACACTTAACGAAATTTAGTACTCATAGAAAAATTTAGTGATTTTTCATACACTGGGAAAAATACGTTTGATTATTTTTTGCATATTTTTTGAGTTTATTGTATTTTTTCAATACAATATTTTGGTATTTGGTATTTTTTATAAAATCTTAAGAATATTTCGGATTTCTTGAAAACATTTTCATATTTTTTTATTGGTTTTCTTCGAAACCTTTTGTTTGCAAGTTGAGATTTTGGATTCTAATATAGAATTTCGTGAAGTTTATTGAGTTTTTTCAAGTTTTATTCAATTTAAATTTGGGTTTTTCTCAATTTTTGATATTTGCTATTGTTTGAAGTTGAAAGTTTCATATATAATTTTCCTACAATGTCGCTTACTCCACTAGATTTCTTCATTCGAGCTGCTGATGCTCTGATCAAATTCGATGCTAACCTCGATTCTCTCCAAGATGAAGATTTTGATATTTATGCATAAGAAATACAAGCTGCTGAAGTTATTGAAATGTGGTCTAAGGCGAAAGAAATGTTTGATAAATGCCTTACTCATTTGCAAACTCGTGACGAGGGTGATCCAGATGACTTCACATCAGCAGAAGCGAAAAACCGGACTGTTTTTAGAGCCTATATTCGTAGCCTTGCCTTAATTAATAGAAAGCTAGATGAATTACGTCCTCAACCAAAGACATCTGCTGTTTCAAATGTGCCAAATATGGCAAGTTCTCCTCGCCAGGGTGTAAAGGAAGTTCTGTCTATTTCTCAAATTTCTTTTCCAGCTGAAGCAGCAGCTGACGTTTCTGGTATCATTAATGATAATAGTTCGCATTCCATGAATTTGCCGCCCTGTGATATCGATGTGTTCAATGGCGATTTTCTTCCGTGGCCAACTTTCCGGGACTTATTTTCCGCCGTATTTATTAATAATAGGTTAAGTGACATTGAAAAATTATGTCATTTACTAAAGAAAACAAGTGGTGAATCTAGATATATAGTTTCAAAGTTCCCATTGACCCATAAAAGTTTCAACTTAGCATGGAAGGCTCTTAAGGAAACCTATGATAATGTTCGAATACTTGTCAATAACCAATTAAAGTTGTTATTTGATATTCCGGTGATTGATAGTGATTCAAAGAGCAATAAATGGGTGTATTGCTGCTATGGCGATCTATGAAGTTTCTACGAGCGATTGGGATCCCATACTTGTATTTATTTGTATACAAAGGTTGCCTAAAATTACAGTCACGTTATGGGAACAAACGGTTAAAAGTAAGTCGGCATTGTCATCTTGGAAAGATTTAGATTGCTTTCTTTCAGAGAGAATTCAGACACTTACGTGTCTAAAAGATATTCGTGGTATTGACTCCTCTGCAAAGGTTGAAAAGAAGGTTCGGGCACATTTCTCCAAATCGGTCCCTTCCAATCCAGCACGTACTTCTACGGGCAATTACTGTGTATTATGTCCTAACGTTATACATCCATTGCGTTTGTGCCAAGATTTTCTAAAATTAGCAGTTGAGGGTCGTTATTCTGTTCATCGACGATACAATTGTTGCTTGAATTGTTTAGCTGTCGGTCATGAAGTAAGAAATTGTGTAAGCAAGCATAGTTGTGGGAAGTGTAATAAGCGGCATCACACACTTCTTCATCGTGAAATATCCAGTCCTTCCAGACCAGTGACTCCGTCACAACCTCTTTCACATTTAGCTTCAGCCCCACATTCATCTCCCACTTCTAGTTCAAATAACCCAACAACTTCGCCTGTTTTAACTTCTGGTGCTACCAGTAGGCAGGTATTCCATGTTTCCCATAATAGGAGTGTCTTATTAGGAACAGCTATCGTTCACATTATACACAATGTTGTCACATATCCCGTTCGTGCCCTTATTGATCCTGCGTCTGAAGCTTCCTTCATCACAGAAAAACTACAGCGTCAAATAGGCATAGCAACTCAGTCCACAATAGCTAGGATTTCAGGTGTAAATCAGACTGTTTTCACTACTTCTAGGAAGATGTGTTTTATTACCATTGGTTCCCCAATTGACAAATCGCTGTTATTGCCCTCAACGGCGTTTGTTGTTCCAAGTATTTCAGGAAATTTGCCTTCGTTTTCTGTAACTTCAGAATTTGCTTCTCGGATGCCAAATATTCGTTTGACAGATACGCAGTTATTCGACTGCAGACCTGTAGATATGTTGATAGATGCAGATCTTTATCCAAAGATACTACTACCAGGCACTCATATCAATATCTCAGGTACATTATTTGCACAGGATACGATTTTCGGGTGGATTATTACAGGCCCAGTTCCTAGTTCTCATGTCAGGGTATATTCTACAACTATTTCGGGCACAGTTTACGAAGCAAGGCACAAATCCACCTCTACATCAAAATATTATCCAAATTATTGGCGACAATTTCAGCGAAAAAAAGCTCCAACTTTTAAGAAACATTATTAATAATTATCAATATTCAAAAAAATGAGGTCGAATCAATGGAGGCCACTCCTATCCGGGAGATTGCACTAAGTCCTCCAGTAGTTAGTCCAAGTGCCCTTCAAAAATGAATTGGAAAATATGCTCATATTGACGGTGCTACCCTTGATCTTATACATGTAACTAGATAATAAGTATTTTAACTTGTAACATCGCTAGATGTTCCAAGGTGGCGGAGAATGTTTAATTAAGAATTATTTTCCAATATTTAAAATTATCTTCAAATTTCCTGCCGTTAGAATTTGCACATCAATAGCAAAAATACAACTTTGTGTTTTCGCACAAAGTGACTGATGTCAAATTCTAACTGGTAAACAAAGAAGAGCGCCACTTTGCAACAACAAGCGGTCACTTGTTTTTGAATATTCGTCCACATCACATCTTGTTCTTTGGATTTTCGTCCACCACCGTTCATATTCGCGAACATTATTAAGGTAAAATATTGTTTATCCGAACAATATTTAATAAAGGATTTAATTTATTTATTATTTGAAAAAACTAAAATTCTTTTGTTTTATTTTCTTTTGGTTTCATTTCTTTTTATTGCCTCCGCAAACAATTACAAAAGGTAGTCTCATTTAGGAAATTGATAATGGCAACCTTTTTTTTAATTTGGAACTCATATATCAATTTCAAATTGTTTAGAAATTAAATTCCATAAAATTTTATGCATGTCGATTTGCATATTTAAAATAAAAATTTATATTTTCTAAAGATTTTAAGTATTTTAAGATGAAAAATTCTATTCATATTTTTTGATCCACATTGTCCATACGCTATATCTACAGATGATACAACTTATATTTATAGGTTATAGAGGCTTCAAAATATTAAAAATTTTGTAATAATTGCCATTGAACACGTGTTGTGCGTACATTTCGAGTATAATGAGGATATTTTCATTTAAATTTTGAAAGGTGAATATGGTCAAAAGGAATATTATGAAAAAATTGGTATTATTTACCTTGTGTGATTACTGGTGATTGTAATAAATCCAATTGACTCGTAAATCCGGTACAATGTAAATGTACTATTATATTGTACCGGATTTATTAATCCAGTTTATCTAAATTGTCAATTTCATTACATACACGTCAAATAAATATGTATTATATATATAAATATATATTATAAATATTTGACATAAGAATTTGAATAAATTAATTATTTATGTGAATTACATCTTTAAATTGGACCTCTATATACCTTTGTGAGAGTCATATTGATCTCGAGTTTACAATAGATAAATTTTATGTTACTGTAAACAAACTTATTTCTGAATGTGTCCTTACTGTTAGAACTAGAAACTCCGATAGACATCCATGGAATACACGCGAATTGTCATGTATAAAAAACCCAAAAAAAAAATTTTTTAGAAAATATATAATACTAGCGGGCCCGGCAAACGTTGTCTTGCCTTAGCAATATTATTTTACAATTTTTGTTCCTGATTTATAAGCGGTGCAATTGTCGAAACGCAAACGTTGTTTTCCCTTCTAAATTTTTCGTGGATATAATTTTAGTAATAATTTAGATATCAAGAGCCGAAATTGTCATTCAGTATTCGGATTTAATTGGATTATTTTCCCAATATGTTTATACGACTTCCACATAACGGTAGCCCAATGCTATGTAAGCTTTTTGTAGCTTTCACCATAAGGTAAAATGTATATTAAATTTGTCATTCCCTTTGCAACACTGGGGACCCCCGAATTATATGTATATAATATTGATCACAATAAAAATCTATGTTGAAATCACGATAGTGATCAAAATATTTAAGATATGGTTGTTTGTTAATTTGGAGCTTTCATTGTATAGTAAATCTCCCTACCAAAAAGGACGGCATCGGCCCACTTTTTATGATAGCGCCCATATACCGTACTCCCCATTATTCATTATTTTGGGGAGTTTGGTACGGCTATAATTTATTATTTCGAATTCTCATATGGTAGCAAATCTTTCTACCAAAAATTATGAATATTGGTTCACTTTTTAAGATATTCCCTATATAACGGTACCACCATTAGTTTTTAGTGTTTTAGGCACGTTTTTAACCAATTTGTTTTTTTTTTCGTTCGGTCCCACGCCATTCACACCCGCCCCAACCGACCGTGGGGGCGACCTCCCTATATCGAAGGGAACGCGAAACCCCATAGTCCGGACTATGGAGGGGTTAGTAAATGGTGAGATGACCGGCTACATATTTTATCGGCCGGCATAGAGTACTAAAAATAAACACATTTATAATTAAAGTAAATACAGAATCACTCTAATATTTAAAAACTACACATCTGGCACTCTGCTACATACGCAATAGTAATTTTTTTATTATATCTAATGGTTCAGTCAGTGATAAGCTACTATATATATTGTTAAATATTTCACACAAAGTTCGCATTGGACTACTAGCTTCATAATTAGATCTTACGAGCGGTAAATTTATTGGGATAAAGTTACGGGTAGTACGGGATGGAATATTGAAATTTATTTCACTTAATAAATTAGGGGAATCGATTAAGCCACGTATCAATTTTATTATAAAAATCGCCCTTAGCATAAAACGTCTACTTTCAAGGGTAGGCAAATCTATTAACATTAAGCGACTTTCATATGGGGCGAGCCTTACAGATGGGTCCCATTGTAGACCCCGCAAAGCAAACAAAAGAAATTGAGTTTGGACAGAATAACACTTGTAGGAGGGGCTCCATAAAATACGAACTAAAGTAATAAATAGGCGTTTTGTAACGTAAGGATCATCAAATTCTTTTGCTTTATTAATACAAGACTCTATATGGAGATTAAACTTCAGTTTAGGGTCTAATATTACTCCTAGATCTACGAAAGACGAAATATTTTCCAACTTATAAGAACCAATGTGATAATCAATGCAGATTTGTTGCATTCTGAATAATGATAGCTTCTTACATTTTTTAAGATTTAAAAACATTCCATTGGCGCTACACCAGTTAGCCAAAGAATGCAAATCGAACTGTAAAAGATTGGGATGACTTTAAGATTCGATATGCCGGAAAAGCTTAACATCATCAGCATACATTAGTATTTTTGAAAAGCGGATAACGGAAGGAAGGTCATTAATGTAGAGAATAAAAAGAAGAAGTCCTAAGTGACTACCTTGTGGAACCCCCGATAAGACAGTGATATTCCTGGATAATGAGTCATTAAGTAACACTTTCTGCGAACGACCTTCTACGTAGGTAGATATCCAATTTAAGAATGTATTAGGAAATCCCTTAGTCTTAGTCTTAAGTTTATAAAGCAACAGTTTATGAACTACCGTATCAAATGCTTTTCTGAAATCAGTGTATATAACATCTGTCTGCAATTTTTTACTAAAACCCTTGTGAACTTCATTAATGAATTCCAAAAGGTTTGTAGTTGTAGATCTGCCTTGAATAAGACCATGTTGAAAAGGCGATATTATAGATTTTGTGAAATGTTTTAATCTGCGACAAATCAATAGCTCAAAAAGTTTAGGTATAGCGCTTAGTTTTGCAATACATCTGTAATTTTCTACCAAACTTCTATTTCCAGATTTGTGAAGAGGGATAATATAACTAAATCGCCAGAATACCCTGACGTAGAGATTCATTAAAGATCACAGTCAGAGGTAAATAAATTTCATTTGCACAGGATTTAAGAATAAGAGTTGGAACACCATCAGGCCCTGATAGGTTAGATGTACGTAAAGATTTAAGGCCTGCCAAAACTTCATTATCTGTTAGTATAATGCAAGGGAAGTTATTAAGTTTTTCGATAGAAAAGTCATATTGACTACTTAATGCGATAGAGGAATAGGATGATTCGAAGAAATCTGCGAACATATTGGAAATTTCTGAGTTATCAAATGACTCTCTACTTCCATATCTCATACTACTTGGGAATTTATTAACCTTTCTTTTAGAGTTTACGAACTTATAGAAACTTTTGGGATTATTTTTTAAATTATATTTAATTTTTGAAAGATAAAGTGAATACGATTTTGAATTCTCAGTATTGTACTGATTTCGAGTAACAACATATTTCGAAAAATTTTGTAAAGTATTTCCTTTTTTTAAACCTCTTAAAGAGCCTACTTTTAATATTACGCAGTCGCCTTAAAGAAGGTGTAAACCAGGCAGGACCTTGGCCAACAAACCCTTTAGTCAAAGGAACACATTTGGAAAAAACACTGTTGAGTTCATTGTAGAAATTTGCAACACATGTATCAATATCATTATTGAAGCACCAATTAGTATTAGCCAGGATACATTTCAGTTCAGAAAGGTTTGCCTTAGCGAAATTGTATGAGGGATTCGTGTTTTTAAGTGGTTTAGATTTATTTGAAACATGTTTTAGTTCAATGTTAATTGAAAACGTAGGGTGATACTTGTCTTCAGGTTCTACAAGGGGTGAAACTCTATTTAGAGAAATATTTAACGTGGATGAAAATACTAAATCCAAAATCCGATCCTTAACATTTAAGATATAATTAACTTGGTACAAACATTTATCATATATTTTGTCCCAAAAAGTATCTAGTCCAGTATTATTTACCGCCGGAATCTACCGAAATCTAAATTGTTATCACCTGCCACCCAAGAAACATTTGGAAGATTAAAATCACTCATGCAAATTAACACAGATGTTTCAGAGAGTAAATCCGAGACGTAGATTATTAAATCGGCATGTCTGTTATATATCTCAATATCTGAATTAGGAGGAATATATGAACAAGATATATAAGTAATAGTACCAAGATACGATAGCTTTACGCAAATTAATTCAACATTAAGGTTCTAAATATACTAGTTCAGATGAAATTGAGTTGTGGACAGCAATCAAAACACCACCACCAATTTTGTCTAACCTGTCTTTTCTATAGACATGAAAACTATCAGAAAAAATTTCAGTGTCTTTAATATCAGGCTTAAGCCATGTTTCTGTGAACACAATCACCTTATAATCACAATAAAAACTATTAATGTATAGGCTTCTGAGCTTAGTATTTAAGCCCCTGACGTTTTGATATAAAAAAGACAAGCTATTAACAAGTTTTAGTTTTTGGTTTCCGAAGAAATAACTATTGGGTTAGCAAGAGGTCTTTCTCTAAATACAAACTCTTTACCCGTCAGGCCAGAATGATTTATCAAATAGTTTACTAGATTTTATAGATTTTTATTTCATTCTGAGAAATATCCGGAATTTTGGTTATTAAATAAGACAGAATGTTGTCAGTCGAGGTATCAGCATGAAGCCTGGATATAAATATACTTTTACGCGGCGCGACAACAATTAGTTGATTCGAAGGGGGTCCGTTATTAACCGAAGGTTCATTAACGACAGAAGGTAGATTAGCACTAACCGGGGAAGCTTCATTTACAACCACTGATGACCTAGGGGACTCATCAATTACTATGGAAGGTACATTACGAGTAATGACCGGAGAAGAACCAGGCGATAAGTGATTTCCCATAAGAGGTTTGGAAGGGATTACTAGTTGAAGACTCTTCGAAGAATTCGATTTATCGACAACTACTGGGGAAGTTAAGGTATTTGGAGAATTTAAACTAATTAAGTTCTCCGAAGCTACACTAGAACTTCCTACAACAACAGCCGATAATTTCTGCCTCTTCGGAGAATCATCAGAAAAGTCAAAATTATGTACTAAGTTCTCAATTTTTTCAAACGGAATTAAAACCTTTTTTCAAATTGAAAAACTCCGATTTTGTTTCTTTAAATAGACGATAAAAATTTATTTCAAGGTCTCTACATTCCGGACAGGACCAGCGAAGACCTTTTGACCTGTCTGTAATGTAATCAAAATGCCTACCATTAAAACCAGCACATTTTAAATGAGCATGGTTATCGCATAACCAGTAAGTAATTAATCGTTCATTTATATTTTTAATATTGCAATCTTTCTATAAACATGCCATTGTTAAAAATAAAACTGAAACAAAAAACGCCTGAAAATATGCTTTAAACTACAAAGGTTAGTTCAAAATAAAAGGTGATAATAAAGAGTTGGGAATAGTATAATATAGTGTTGCCAATGAATATAATTAGAGCCTAAAAGTATGCTTTATATTGCTTTTAGGAATGGATGTAAGTGATAAAATTAAGAGATATAAAGAATTACAACAAACGTCAAACACAATGAAATACACGAAAATCTCACAATTAAAGAAATGGAAAGTCACCAACTTACTTTAAGCAAAAATACACTTAAAATATGTTATTTCGACGAAATTTCACACACTACTAATATATTTTTTTATGAAATAATTTATCAAAACAAATTTACACTGAAAAACCACTAATTTTCACGTTAAAATTGAAATTTATTTTTGTTATTGCGGAGCACAAAATTAATACACTTCTAAACAAACAGAGTTGCCAGATGATAATAATTGATTAGATACTTTGTTCTCATTAAGCAACAAATCTACTTACCAAAATTTGATATCGGTCTACTGTTTTTATATAGCTTCCACATAGTGGTACCCTCAGTCCCGAACGACTACTGGTATAAAATTTTGGCCCGGTCGAACATAACGATGTCCTTTTTATACCCTTCACCACACTGTGGTACAGGGTATTATGTCTTTGTGCATATGTTTGTAACAGGCAAAAGGAATCGAGATAGACCCATGGTTCCTTTTGAGAATATGCATAGAATCACTTTCTGAGTCGATTTATGCATGTCCGTCCGTCTGTTGATGTTAAATTGTAAACAAAGTACAGGTCGCATTTATAATCCGATTTGGCTGAAATTTGGCACAGCTCATTTATTTGGCCCAAGGACGAACCCTATTGAAATCGGTTCAGATTTAGATATAGCTCCCATATATATTTTTGTCCGATTTACGGACTTTAGTCCCTTATAATCATTCGATTTGCACGAATTTCGGTATAGCGTACTATATATATATACGCTTATAATTGATTTTCATAATTTTGTCCCTGGTCCTTTAAAAATTCGACGTCTTTTAGGTTTCATTTTTTGGATATACCGAAAGTGGTGAAGGGTATCATATAGTCGGCCTCGTCCGACTTTACTGCTTTCCTTACTGGTTATATATCGGTAATTGATATGTTGAGGTATTCATAAAACGAATTGGTAACGTTGTGAGACTCTATGTTATAATATATTTTTTTGACGAAGGTTTTGGTATATCCTTCACATTAGATATTATGACTACCGATGGTATCGGATATATGCGAGGTTTTGTGTTTATAAGTTCAAACATACTGACCACCGATTAGGCAATTAACCACGATATAATGGTACCACCAGATTTGATATTCGTTGCATAGCAAAATTTTAGGAACTTTAAGGAATAACTTGTTCCTATTGAACTATTTTTATTATGTATATTCAAACAAAAAAATCTAGGGCATGGATCTTAGAATCAAAATTCTATGAATGGATATAAACTCGATTCAGAATGTCTTCTAAATTGCATTTGTCCCAAAATGTATATGCATTCTATGGAAAACGTGTACATACAATGATCGAGTGTGCATTACTCGACATATTTCTCATTTTTTTTTTTTTTTTTTTTTTTGTATTTCCACAAAAAAATACTTTCAATATTCGTACAATGTCAATCCAATCGAAAAATATAAAATATTTTGAAAATTTTCAATAATTGGCAAATGAAGTCTTAAAGGAATGAAACCCCACCAATTTTTGACCAAAATATATCCAAATAAAACAACGACATGGTGCAATCAAAATGCCTCGATACTAAATTTGCGGAAATGTAAATATGCTTTATAATATATTTTGCAAATTTTTCGCGGTTTTCGACTTTTTCTCACCTTTTAAACCATCCCTGGAGCTCCAGGAACATTTCAAGACTACCATAAGAAAAATCCGTTCAGCCGTGCTCGAGTTTTAGCGAGACTAACGACTAACTTCAATTTGATAAGTTTTTTTTTCATTTGACTCCCACGCGCTTTTCACGAAAAGAAGTTATGTACACTTAACGTCGGCATACGCCGATTAAGCACCATTTTTAATCGGGCGAAACACAATGAAGCTATATATCGCGCCATCTGTCGGACGAACTAAAAATTAAACACAAAGACACTACTGACGCCCCATAGAGCATATACGTAATGTTTGGTCAAAATCGGCGCAGTAGTTTTTGAATTATGGTGAAAAACCACAAAAAAACTAAATATTGCGCCATCTGTCGGATGAACTTCAAACTACAGAGAAACACTCCTCACGCCCCATAGAACATGTACATACAATTTTGTCAAAATTGGTACAGTAGGATTTGAGTTTAGCGATCACGAACATACATGTAATTTTTATATATATAGAGAAGAGATGTGGCTCTTCTAAAGAATCTTTATATCCAATCCAAAGTAATTTTATGAATTCGTTAATCTAAAAAGAAAAGTTTCTTCTAAGCCTACAATTTTAATAACTAAGAATTTTCGAACAACTCCGAAATTTCAGAATGTTTTGCAAATTTGTTTGCCGCTACTTTTTCAAACACTACTTATTAGTTTAAAGATCCATATCCTTATGAACTATTCCCTTCTTACAAAGTCGTGAGGTCTCTAAAAATCTACGTAGTTTAGACCCTATTAAATGCCCAGGCCCTGATGGTATACTCAGCATAATTCTTAAGAAATGTGCAGATACGTTAGCTCGATTCTATTTCTATTGTTTGTAAATGATTTGCCAAATTCTGTATCGCATTCCTAATCGATAAGGTATGTAGACGAACAAGTTGTTCATTGCCCATCTTTCTGAAAAGCAAGCTGATTTACTCCAGCATGATTTAAATAGCCTATTTCAATGGTGCAGTTTGAATTGTACGGATTTGAATTTAAACAAATGTAAACATATGTGTTTTTCTAGAAATTCTTCTTTGATAAGACAATACCATAATACAATAAATAAGGTAATCTCATGCATACATATAATCAATTTTTTTTTATTTTGACAACCTTTCATTGTCAAAGTACTTTTGACAAATGTTATGTGTATGTAAAAGAATATATACACACATTTGTCAGTTTCAAAAATATAAACAAAACCTAAATTGGAAACAAATTAAAAAACAAAAGGTTATACCGATTTGGAATTTTGACACATCTTCGTAATTGGGTTTGTTTCATGGATTTAGAAAATTTTCGGAAATTTCGTCTATTAATTTTATTTTTATAACCTGAAAGGTGTTGTAGGTATTGAAAAACGGATTTGGAAACTAATATGAAGTACAGCTAGCTTCACCCTAATGTCCCCATATGTGGCTTTGAAATATCTCTGTTCCCGTATGCGGATTCATCTGATGATATCCCATCTAAATCTAAAGGATCTTTCAAGAACACATTTGGTACAACCAGTGTTGGCTGTTCTAGGTATTGGTTCATAGACTTCCGATTTCCTACTGATAAATCGGTTCATGGTGACGAAAGTTTCGAAAAATGGCGGAACTTATCAAACTGGGGACAATGAACATTAATAATTGAAGTCCATCTGTAGCACATTGGTATATATTTGTTTCGAAATAAACGAACGATTCTTGTTCATCAAAAAACATAAGCTCAATGTTGATCAATTCAATGAGAGTGGATGTTTAACAGTGTTAATAAGAAACATAAAATTCAATCCCTGATGATTATCAGGACGATGATCGAAATATTGAAAAAATAAAAATGAATTAAAAAAGAAAGCAAAAATCTTTTTAATTTTCAATGACCTCAAGTCGGAAAAAACTAATAAATAAAAACAAGTTCTGGTCTTATTCTGAAAAAGCTAAACTCTTCTCACTGTTAGCGGATTTTTGTTTTAACAGCGGATTTTTTTAATTCTGTGTAGAAACCCCGGAAATCTTATAATCAATCAAAAATCTTTATTGTATACAAATTAAATTGCCTTCTTATTTAATAAATGAAGGTCTTCTGAATGAAGCGCTGTAAGCGTTCTTCTTATGTTTTCTTATATGAGTTGTGTATGTATTCTTAAAGAAGAGCTAAAATTGTTCATATAAAATACTACCAGACGGTATGGTTATCGAAGAACTAATGTTTTTATTAAAAAACAGAAAAGCTGAAGATTGGCTGGTTTTCCTCGCTTTTGGAAACCTGCATTTTCGCATTAGTTTTTATACCAATAACTATCTGAGAAAGTTGTTTTGGATGGGACTTTCGTTCGAGTATAAATTATTTTTGCCAAGAATTTCTATGTAAATAAAACACTAACTTAATTTATAATATAATAACTCATCAAAATGATGTACATATTGCCATAAGCAATATACATACATTGGCCTCAACGGAGTTTAATGTCCATATATAAGGTAGTAAAGGCTTCCGGCGGAAAATAATTATATCGTTGTTATCAGGGACTCTAGCTCTACTTATATTGATAATTGATCTGCGACCGTCCCATAAACTGGAATTGGAAGCCGCTTATTCTACGTTCCGTGAACGAACTTACGAAAACAAAAAGTAAACAAACAAAATATTTTTTTTTATTATTGACATTTAACAACAGCAACATTTTTTTAGCATTTAGAAACATGGTTGTATTTGACGGGCTCAAGTACAAATAACGCATAGTTGTATTTTAATTTTGGAAATGAGACTACCTTTATTATTTTGCCATGGACAATACTAATGGTTCGGTTTTATCAACTGTAGATTCTTTCGTTGATCTTGGTATTTTAATGGATCCAAAATTAAATTTTAACAATCATGTTATATCTATGGTAAATAAAATCTATGGTGTCTTAAGACTTATAAAACGGTGTCCCAAAGAATTCTCGGATCCACGTATAACGAGACAACCATTTACGTCTTTTGTTAGACCTGCAGTGGCGTGCAGAAGCGAGTACATATTTGTACTTTGGACACTTTTTACGTCATAAAAATAAAAGTAGTATTTTATTAGGTATTTTGTACTTTACAAAATAACCTACATTTAAAAATGTAATTCTTAAATTTCTAAGAAAAACATAAAGAAAAAATCAACTCCAATGTACTCACTTTCAGTGTTCGCAAAAAACGGTACACTATCGTAGTGTACCGTAGCAGGAACACAAACACTAAAAAATTTTTAGCGTTAGTGTTCCGGTACACAAACATTAAATAATATTTTAGTGTTACTGTTCCGGAGCACAACGAAATTCGTAGTGTACCGCAGTCGGAGCACTAAAAATCGTAATGTACCGCGGTCGGAACACTAAAAAATCGTAGCGTACCGCGGTCGGAACACTAAAAATCGTAGTGTTCCACTTGCCGGAACACTAAAATTCGTAGTGTTCGACTGGCCGGAACACTGAAAATCGCAGTGTTCCATTTGGCGGAACACTAAAAATGGTTGTGATCCACTTGGCGGAACACTTAAAAACGTAGTGTTTTATTTGTCGGGAAACAAAAACATGTATTTATCTTTTATTTTTTGTATGAATAAAATTTATATTTGTATTGTTTTTCAATAGATTTAATAAATATAATTTTTATTTGTTTATATAATATTAAAAATTAGTAATATTATATTAGCATCAACAGTTTAACATCATAAATATTTTATAACTAAAAATGGGCGTCTAGTGACGGCCAACTCGTAACTGAAAATTCCATTGGATTTCATTTTGGCTTATAATCGATTGCGCTGATCGGAAAAATATATTGCATAAGATTACCTGTACAAAAATCATAAAAAGGAAGAATATTCCAATAATAAATATATGCAATTCGTTTTTTATATGATACCTGTATGTGGTTTTGTAATATTTATCCCAAAATCATAAAACTACTTTTTTCATATCCGAGTAATTTGTACACTTCTGTTCGTGAATATGCAGGTAATAATTATGTTGTTTGAGTGACAATCATCAAATTTTGAATATATTTGCTAAAATTTTCTAAAAGTATGAATCATAGATGGATTCAGATATAATTTTTTTTAAGAATAAAAATTTCATACTAACATTTTACAAGGAGATCTCCAAATATTATGAAAGAAATCATATTCGGTGTGTAAATTAATGAAAATTATACCCAAAGCTGTATAATTTTGTCACAAAAACTGGCTATATATTGTAATTGCAAATAAAGTTATATTCATTTTTATTATTTGATCTCATTTTACCTCAAAAAACAAAACAGACGTGTATGGTACACTACCAGTACAGTTGAAGTAAGTGGAACACTACGATTTTTAATGTTCCGAACAGTGGAACACTAACATTTTTAGTGTTCCGACCAGTGGAACACAACGGTTTTTAATGTACCGCAGTCGGTACACTACGATTTTTAGTGTACCACTGCCGGTACACTACGATTTTTTAGTGTACCGCTGTCGGTACACTACGATTTTTTAGTGTACCGCTGTCGGTACACTACGATTTTTTAGTGTACCGCTGTCGGTACACTACGATTTTTTAGTGTACCGCTGCCGGTACACTACGATTTTTTAGTGTACCGCTGTCGGTACACTACGATTTTTTAGTGTACCGCTGTCGGTACACTACGATTTTTTAGTGTACTTTTGTACTTTTGTATGAAAACATCAAATCTGTCATAAACGTAGCTTTTCTTAACCCTTTGAGCCCCTTATTTTTTTTGCAATATTAGAACAAATTTCTGTTCACAGATTTAATTCAACTATCCTAAATAGGATATGCACAAAATTTGACATCGCTACATTCTTGCATTCGGGAGATACAGTACATTCTTTTGGAAAAATTAAAGTCTAATATCAAGAAAACCAAATGCAAAATCGACAGAAAAATTATTTTAAACTAGCTGACCCCGGCAAACGTTGTCTTGCCTTAGCTATATTGTTGATGTATAATTTTCGACATTTTAGATTGTTTTTTACTCATAAGGTGTAGAGATGGGCAGTGGGTAAATACCCAAAGGGTAAATACCCGGCAAATTGGGTAAATACCCATTTGTGGGTATTTATTTGGGTATTTACTATATTGAATCGGTAATACATCTTACACCCTATTTCCAGGTTTCTGTTATCAAACGATTTAGAATAGATACTTTTACGATACTTTAAAGAAATGGTTAAAAACTTGGGTAAATACCCGAGTTTTTACCCAAAAATTGGGTATAAACTCATTAACTGCCGAACCACTTGACATAGGCGGCCAACATTTTGCACACATGTTTCTAATGTCAAAGCAAATTTAGAAATCCAACATGGGGTCCCTGGGTCCAACTTTTGATATAGCCCCCATATAAAGGTATCTCCCGATTTAAGGTATTTTTTGCCTATTAGACACATTTTAAGGCTAAATTGTCTGTAATTTGGCACAGAGTGTTCTTTTTGGGTACCCAATGTCCATGCAAAATTTTATGTATGTAGGTCCACCTTTACTGGTAGCCCCCATACAATAGTACTCCTATTTTGAGTATTTACCCAAAAATTGGGTATAAACTCATTAACTGCCGAACCACTTGACATAGGCGGCCAAAATTTTGCACACATGTTTCTAATGTCAAAGCAAATATAGAAATCCGATATGGGGCCCCTGGGTCCAAGTTATGATATAGCCCTCATATAACCGTAGCTCCCGATTTTAGGTAATTTTTATCTATTAACCAATTTGATTGGCTGGAATTTGGCTCAGAGAGTTCTCTATTAGTACCAATTGTTTACGCTGGTCCTCGTTGTCTGTCCTATATAACGGTCCTGATTTTGGGTATTTATATATATTTATAAACTTTTTAACAGCCGAACTATTTAATGTGTGTTTTGAAGACCCCATTTTCCCATACAGGAAATAATGTTGATATTAAACCATTTGTGTCAGAAACCACATTTTGCATGAATATTTTTTGCAAAAAGAAATCTCACTATGCCAAATTTTAACCAATTTGATCGTAAAAGTACCTTAAATCGGTAGGTACGGTTATATGGGGGCTATATCAGAACTTGGCCCCGGGGGCCCCATGTCGGATTTCTGTATTTGCTTTGACATTAGAAACATGTGTGCAAAATTCTGGCCGCCTATGTCAAGTGGTTCGGCAGTTAATGAGTTTATACCCAATTTTTGGGTAAATACTCTAAATAGGGGTACCTTTGTATGGGGGCTACCAGTAAACGTGGACCTACATACATAGAATTTTGCATGGACATTTGGTACCCAAAAAGAACACTATGTGCCAAATAACAGCCAATTTGGTTGTAAAATGTGTCTAATAGACAAAAAATACCTTAAATCGGGAAATATGGTTATATGGGGGCTATATCAAAACTTGAACCCAGGGACCCCATATTGGATTTCTATATTTGCTTTGACATTAGAAACATATGTGCAAAATTTTGGCCGCCTATGTCAAGTGGTACGGCAGTTAATGAGTTTATACCCAATTTTTGGGTAAAACTCGGGTATTTACCCAAGTTTTTACCCACGTCTTTAAAGCATCGTAAAACTATCCATTCTAAATCGATTTGATAACAGAAACTTTAATCCTGTTCACAAATCCTGTGGTATATTCGATGTATACCCTATGCAATTGATATTTGAGATCGAGTGGATTTCGTAAATCAAAACTAAGTTTAATCCCCGTTTTCCCACCTGAGTGTCTGTAATTTTTATTTTTTTTCAAAATCTACTTATTGGAAGTTAAAAAGTTCGATCCTAACGACGTTTTTACTTGATGTCCTCATTTAATATATCGGAATAGGTACGGTTATATGGGGGCTATATCAGAACTTGGCCCCGGGGGCCCCATGTCGGATTTCTGTATTTGCTTTGACATTAGAAACATGTGTGCAAAATTCTGGCCGCCTATGTCAAGTGGTTCGGCAGTTAATGAGTTTATACCCAATTTTTGGGTAAATACTCTAAATAGGGGTACCTTTGTATGGGGGCTACCAGTAAACGTGGACCTAAATACATAGAATTTTGCATGGACATTTGGTACCCAAAAAGAACACTCTGTGCCAAATTACAGCCAATTTAGCCTTAAAATGTGTCTAATAGGCAAAAAATACCTTAAATCGGGAGATACCTTTATATGGGGGCTATATCAAAATTTGGACCCAGGGACCCCATGTCGGATTTCTATATTTGCTTTGACATTAGAAACATGTGTGCAAAATTCTGGCCGCCTATGTTATTTGCTTTGACATTAGAAACATGTGTGCAAAATTCTGGCCGCCTATGTCAAGTGGTTCGGCAATTAATGAGTTTATACCCAATTTTTGGGTAAATACTCTAAATAGGGGTACCTTTGTATGGGGGCTACCAGTAAACGTGGACCTACATACATAAAATTTTGCATGGACATTTGGTACCAAAAAAGAACACTCTGTGCCAAATTACAGCCAATTTGGTTGTAAAATGTGTCTAATAGACAAAAAATACCTTAAATCGGGAAATATGGTTATATGGGGGCTATATCAAAACTTGAACCCAGGGACCCCATATTGGATTTCTATATTTGCTTTGACATTAGAAACATATGTGCAAAATTTTGGCCGTCTATGTCAAGTGGTACGGCAGTTAATGAGTTTATACCCAATTTTTGGGTAAAAACTCGGGTATTTACCCACGTCTTTAAAGCATCGTAAAACTATCCATTCTAAATCGATTTGATAACAGAAACCCGGAAATAGGGTGTAAGATGTTGTATTACCGAGTCAATATAGTAAATATCCAAATAAATACCCGCAAATGCGTATTTACCCACCCCTTGGGTATTTACCCGGTAAATACCATCTCTAATAAGGTGGATTGGACAGATCGTTTGTAATACCTTGGTATTTATCAAAGCTCACTTAAAGTAACATTACTGAACTGAATATCTACAATTTTAGGTATTAATAATTGAATTCGTGGAAAATATATTTAAATCTAACAAATTTTAATGGACATTTAAGTTTGAATTTCAGATTTAACGATATTCCGACTTCGACATAACGATATTCCAAAATTAAGTAAGCTTTTTTACCCTCCACGATTTAAGATAGAGCTTTGAAATTTGCACATACATTGTTACTACTCCTAGGGTATTTCGTATTGAAAATGCTCAATAGTGGTTCGATTATAGAACAGAAAATCTCACTTCTCAAAATTATCAATATTGACCCAAGCCCCCATAACTGTTTCCCTTACTATTCGGTATTTGGCTGTAATCTTATATCTACCCGTGTATACGAATAGCCACATTATTCCACGCTCACCAAAAATTGCCTATATTTGTCCTTCATTGTTAGGTATTTTCTAATGTGGTGTCAAATCGTCCTACCAAATATTAATATATCTCCATACCCAGTAATATGTCATTCCGGGATATTGGAGATCAAAGTTTTGATATAGCTCCTACATACATGTCGCGTCCTGTTTTCGATATTATAAAGACTTTGCCCGATTTTTCTCATATAATTTGTCATAACGGATTACTATGAATAAAAAACGTATTCCCAACTAAAACATATAGCTTTAATAAGATGCGATACACATTTCTCGTTTAATTTTCGTTATGTTGAAGTTCTTAAAGCGAGCTTAGACTCTAAATCCAAACGTCAATTCCATACCGTATACGTGACTTTAATCCTGTTCACAAATCCTGTGGTATATTCGATGTATACGCTATGCAATTGATATTTGAGATCGAGTGGATTTCGTAAATCAAAACTAAGTTTAATCCCCGTTTTCCCACCAGAGTGTCTGTAATTTTTACTCATTTAATATATTAGATATAATGATACAGGTAACATCAGGAAATTCTTAAAATAAATAGTTGTGACGGAGGATTTGGAATAACCGTCACATTGATAGCTTTGATAGCTATTCCCTTTCCAGCTTAGCTTAATGATAGAATATTCTCGTATCTTAGTTTCCTCTATGATACAAAATTTCGGTACCGTATATATGCGAAGTGTTATTTTTATATGCTTAAAGATATTGATATTGGAATATAACCACCAAATATATATAATGGTACCACTTGATTTAATAGTAACATTTTAGGTACTTTGAGGAACAATATGTTCCTACGGAACTATTATTATCAAACAAAATAATCTAGGACATGTTTCATATAATAAGAATTCCCTGAATGGAAACGAACTCGATTCAAAATGTCTTCTGATTTTTCATCCTTGCATTTGCCCCAAAATGTAGGTGCATTCCATGGAAAACGTATACATTCAATGATCGCGAGTAGATTCAATGGTATACTTCTCAATTATTTTTTGTATTCTCACATAAAATGGTTTCAATACAATGTCAGTCCAATTAAAAAAAGTAAAATACATTGAAATTTTTCAATAATTGACAAATAACGTCTTAAAGGAATGATACGCTACCAATTCTATCTCAAAATAACAATTACTACGTGCCAAAATCAAAATAGCTCGATACTAAATTCGTGGAAATGCAAATATGCTTCATAATATATTTATGCAAATTTTTCGCGGTTTTAGATTTTTTCTCACTTTTTAAACCTTCCCTGGAGCTCCATGAACTTTTCAAGACTAAGTTAAGAAAAATCCGTCTTTTGTGGGTAACCTTTAGCCACCAAGCGAGCTTTGTACTTCTCAATGGACCCTTCTGAATTTATTTTAATTTTGAAACACCACTTACTTTGAATTGGCTTTTTGTTCATTGGCAGACAACAAACTTCCCATTCTTCTGTATCCTGGTCTGATTTGGCATCGCATGGTTGATCTGAATTTGTTTCATAAGGAATTATATATATACTAGCGGACCCGGCAAACGTTGTATTGCCTTAGCAATATTGTTAAGGAATAATTTTGAATATTTTGGATTTGTTTTTCAATTTCTATTCATACTTGCATAAACAATTTTTTTGTGTATGAAATATCCATGAAAATTTTTGGTATAGATAAACATTTAATATTTGTCTCCAATATACCGATATTGATCGTTACATCGGAAGCTACAGAATATCGAGTTTCAGTTGGGTTGGGTCTAAAACACATTGACATTCACATAGAGTAACATTACAGTTCCGAGTATATACTTTTTGGTGTTTATGACCGAGTGTTGTTGCTATAGAAAATAAATAAACTTATAATTGAAAAATGTACGAGGATAATTTACAATTTTTGTTCCTGATTTATAAGCGGTGCAATTGTCGAAACGGCAAACGTTGTTTTCCCTTCTAAATTTTTCGTGGATATAATTTTAGTAATAATTTAGATATCAAGAGCCGAAATTGTCATTCAGTATTCGGATTTAATTAGATTATTTCCCCAATATGTTTATACGACTTCCACCAAAAAGGACGGCATCGGCCCACTTTTTATGATAGCGCCCATATACCGTATTCCCCATTATTCTTTATTTTGGGGTGTTTGGTACGGCTATAATTTATTATTTCGAATTCTCATATGGTAGCAAATCTTTCTACCAAAAATTATGAATATTGAATCACTTTTTAAGATATTCCCTATATAACGGTACCACCATTAGTTTTTAGTGTTTTAGGCACGTTTTTAACCAATTGATTAGATACTTTGAGTTCTCATTGGGCAACAAATCTCCTTACCAAAATTTATTGATATCGGTCTACTGTTTTTATATAGCTTCCACGTAGTGGTACCCTCAGTCCCGAACGACTACTGGTATAAAAGTTTGGCCCGGTAGAACATAACGATGTCCTTTTTATATATCGGTAATTGATATGTTGAGGTATTCATAAAACGAATTGGTAACGTTGTGAGACTCTATGTTATAATATATTTTTTTGACGAAGGTTTTGGTATATCCTTCACATTAGATATTATGTCTACCGATGGTATCGGATATATGCGAGGTTTTGTGTTTATAAGTTCAAACATATTGACCACCGATTAGGCAATTAACCACGATATAATGGTACCACCAGATTTGATATTCGTTGCATAGCAAAATTTTAGGAACTTTAAGGAATAACTTGTTCCTATTGAACTATTTTTATTATGTATATTCAAACAAAAAAATCTAGGGCATGGATCTTAGAATCAAAATTCTATGAATGGATATAAACTCGATTCAGAATGTCTTCTAAATTGCATTTGTCCCAAAATGTATATGCATTCTATGGAAAACGTGTACATACAATGATCGAGTGTGCATTCCATGACATATTTCTCAATTATTTTTTTGTATTTCCACAAAAAAATACTTTCAATATTCGTACAATGTCAATCCAATTGAAAAAATAAAATATTTTGAAAATTTTCAATAATTGGCAAATGAAGTCTTAAAGGAATGAAACCCCACCAATTTTTGACCAAAATATATCCAAATAAAACAACGACATGGTGCAATCAAAATGCCTCGATACTAAATTTGCGGAAATGTAAATATGCTTTATAATATATTTTGCAAATTTTTCGCGGTTTTCGACTTTTTCTCACCTTTTAAACCATCCCTGGAGCTCCAGGAACATTTCAAGACTACCATAAGAAAAATCCGTTCAGCCGTGCTCGAGTTTTAGCGAGACTAACGACTAACTTCAATTTGATAAGTTTTTTTTTTTCATTTGACTCCCACGCGCTTTTCACGAAAAGAAGTTATGTACACTTAACGTCGGCATACGCCGATTAAGCACCATCTTTAATCGGGCGAAACACAATGAAGCTATATATCGCGCCATCTGTCGGACGAACTAAAAATTAAATACAAAGACACTACTGACGCCCCATAGAGCATATACGTAATGTTTGGTCAAAATCGGTGCAGTAAATATGTTCCTACGGAACTATTATTATCAAACAAAATAATCTAGGACATGTTTCATATAATAAGAATTCCCTGAATGGAAACGAACTCGATTCAAAATGTCTTCTGATTTTTCATCCTTGCATTTGCCCCAAAATGTAGGTGCATTCCATGGAAAACGTATACATTCAATGATCGCGAGTAGATTCAATGGTATACTTCTCAATTATTTTTTGTATTCTCACATAAAATGGTTTCAATACAATGTCAGTCCAATTAAAAAAAGTAAAATACATTGAAATTTTTCAATAATACCTTGAAATTTTTCAATAATTTCAATAACGTCTTAAAGGAATGATACGCTACCAATTCTATCTCAAAATAACAATTACTACGTGCCACAATCAAAATAGCTCGATACTAAATTCGTGGAAATGCAAATATGCTTCATAATATATTTATGCAAATTTTTCGCGGTTTTAGATTTTTTCTCACTTTTTAAACCTTCCCTGGAGCTCCATGAACTTTTCAAGACTAAGTTAAGAAAAATCCGTCTTTTGTGGGTAACCTTTAGCCACCAAGCGAGCTTTGTACTTCTCAATGGACCCTTCTGAATTTATTTTAATTTTGAAACACCACTTACTTTGAATTGGCTTTTTGTTCATTGGCAGACAACAAACTTCCCATTCTTCTGTATCCTGGTCTGATTTGGCATCGCATGGTTGATCTGAATTTGTTTCATAAGGAATTATATGTATATACTAGCGGACCCGGCAAACGTTGTATTGCCTTAGCAATATTGTTAAGGAATAATTTTGAATATTTTGGATTTGTTTTTCAATTTCTATTCATACTTGCATAAACAATTTTTTTGTGTATGAAATATCCATGAAAATTTTTGGTATAGATAAACATTTAATATTTGTCTCCAATATACCGATATTGATCGTTACATCGGAAGCTACAGAATATCGAGTTTCAGTTGGGTTGGGTCTAAAACACATTGACATTCACATAGAGTAACATTACAGTTCCGAGTATATACTTTTTGGTGTTTATGACCGAGTGTTGTTGCTATAGAAAATAAATAAACTTATAATTGAAAAATGTACGAGGATAATTTACAATTTTTGTTCCTGATTTATAAGCGGTGCAATTGTCGAAACGGCAAACGTTGTTTTCCCTTCTAAATTTTTCGTGGATATAATTTTAGTAATAATTTAGATATCAAGAGCCGAAATTGTCATTCAGTATTCGGATTTAATTAGATTATTTCCCCAATATGTTTATACGACTTCCACCAAAAAGGACGGCATCGGCCCACTTTTTATGATAGCGCCCATATACCGTATTCCCCATTATTCTTTATTTTGGGGTGTTTGGTACGGCTATAATTTATTATTTCGAATTCTCATATGGTAGCAAATCTTTCTACCAAAAATTATGAATATTGAATCACTTTTTAAGATATTCCCTATATAACGGTACCACCATTAGTTTTTAGTGTTTTAGGCACGTTTTTAACCAATTGATTAGATACTTTGAGTTCTCATTGGGCAACAAATCTCCTTACCAAAATTTATTGATATCGGTCTACTGTTTTTATATAGCTTCCACGTAGTGGTACCCTCAGTCCCGAACGACTACTGGTATAAAAGTTTGGCCCGGTAGAACATAACGATGTCCTTTTTATATATCGGTAATTGATATGTTGAGGTATTCATAAAACGAATTGGTAACGTTGTGAGACTCTATGTTATAATATATTTTTTTGACGAAGGTTTTGGTATATCCTTCACATTAGATATTATGTCTACCGATGGTATCGGATATATGCGAGGTTTTGTGTTTATAAGTTCAAACATATTGACCACCGATTAGGCAATTAACCACGATATAATGGTACCACCAGATTTGATATTCGTTGCATAGCAAAATTTTAGGAACTTTAAGGAATAACTTGTTCCTATTGAACTATTTTTATTATGTATATTCAAACAAAAAAATCTAGGGCATGGATCTTAGAATCAAAATTCTATGAATGGATATAAACTCGATTCAGAATGTCTTCTAAATTGCATTTGTCCCAAAATGTATATGCATTCTATGGAAAACGTGTACATACAATGATCGAGTGTGCATTCCATGACATATTTCTCAATTATTTTTTTGTATTTCCACAAAAAAATACTTTCAATATTCGTACAATGTCAATCCAATTGAAAAAATAAAATATTTTGAAAATTTTCAATAATTGGCAAATGAAGTCTTAAAGGAATGAAACCCCACCAATTTTTGACCAAAATATATCCAAATAAAACAACGACATGGTGCAATCAAAATGCCTCGATACTAAATTTGCGGAAATGTAAATATGCTTTATAATATATTTTGCAAATTTTTCGCGGTTTTCGACTTTTTCTCACCTTTTAAACCATCCCTGGAGCTCCAGGAACATTTCAAGACTACCATAAGAAAAATCCGTTCAGCCGTGCTCGAGTTTTAGCGAGACTAACGACTAACTTCAATTTGATAAGTTTTTTTTTTTCATTTGACTCCCACGCGCTTTTCACGAAAAGAAGTTATGTACACTTAACGTCGGCATACGCCGATTAAGCACCATCTTTAATCGGGCGAAACACAATGAAGCTATATATCGCGCCATCTGTCGGACGAACTAAAAATTAAATACAAAGACACTACTGACGCCCCATAGAGCATATACGTAATGTTTGGTCAAAATCGGTGCAGTAGTTCTTGAATTATGGTGAAAAACCACAAAAAAACTAAGTATTGCGCCATCTGTCGGATGAACTTCAAACTACAGAGAAACACACCTCACGCCCCATAGAACATGTACATACAATTTTGTCCAAATTGGTACAGTAGTTTTTGAGTTTAGCGATCACGAACATACATGTAATTTTTATATATATATATAGAGATAGAGATATAGAGATATAGAGATTTCGCTATAAGTTTTATTTTCTTCAAAAAAAATTCTTTCTTTGAAAACGGTTTTCCTACTAATCACTATATTTTTATTATTTGGATCTAAAAATCTGTAAGCTTTGGAGTTAACACAATACCCAACGAATATCATTTCTCATTTGTAGTGGACTGTATCGTTATCGCTAGCATTATCGATTGCTGTTTCCCTTTCTTCTGCATCTCCAACAATTTCCCCAGCTTTCGTTTTATCATCTGTCTTCTGCAGCTTGGCCTTAATACTTGGATTTCTTGTCCCTCCAGCAGCATTTTGGGCAGCAACTTTTTCAGCTGGATTATGGACTCTGAAGCCGTGGATTCCTTGCGCACGCTCATCATGTAAAACGAGTCCACCATGTTCACTACGTGGATGAGGTCCAGATGGCTCCAAAAGCCATGGTTCCTGACCGCCAACACCACGTCCTTCCTCTATGAAGGGTTTTTTGTTTTCTTGATGGTGTTGGTGGTGTTGTTTGGATTAACGTGCTGCCAATGTCATATCTTCATCATCTGCGTCATCATAGTTTTGTTTCTGCGATGCATCTTGTTGCATTTCATGAGAATCTTCCTCCTGATTATAGATTGCCTCTTCTTTGGCCACAAATGCCGGTTCATCCTCTTTGAACTCGGAAGGAGCATTCATTTCGTAATGCTCCTTTTGGTAGCCATTATTGTAGCTGCTATCGAGAGGATCTTCTCTAAACATTCCCTGTATGACTTCTTCTTTTTCGTTTGTGATGTTTGTGTATGATGGTTCATGTTTGTTTTCATGTTTCACATCTTCAATTTTGATGTCGGCCAAGACATTATTGAAACCATTTCCTGGGGGCTGTGATAATGGTGCTCCAATGTGAGGAGCTTCGGGCGGGATGAAGTGCTCGCAATCATTCAGCCATTCGAATTCATCTACTATTGCTAAAAAGCTTATTATCTCCAGCATTTTGGTGTCTAACTTCGTCGAATTCCTCATCTACCTCTTCCAGTACACGCACCGTTGGGAGTTCGAAATATAGTTTATGTATTACATCCATCTGTCTCTCCCACGATGCCTTCCATTACTACAAAACCTTTCTAGTTTTTCCAAACATATCGCTTTCAAGGGCATCAGCGAGTTTGTTAGCCTCTTTCCTGAATTGGGATATGAGTGCTCTTTCTTTTCGAGCATTCGCCAGACTGTTCGTTTGTGATTGTTCTATAATTTTTAGGTCTTCCATCAGTTTTATTATTTTTGCCGCTAGGGCTGAAGTGTGTATAGAGCTGAAGTCTGATGAATAATACCACTTGAATTTAAAATTGCATCCATTTTTCCATTGCAAAATTAGGTCCCATTATCAGTTCGAAGAATCTTAATCCTGTGACCGGTCTGACTTACAACCATTCGCTTAAACTCTTCAAATTTACCATAAACTTGACCCTTTGTCTTTAAATAATATCAAAAAACTTTTCTGCTGATGTCATCGACAAAAATCAACAAATAGATTGCACCACCATATGAGCTCTCCTCCATTGGCCCACACAAATCCGAATGAATCATTTTTAGTACTTCTCTTGCTCTATGTCCATTTTCTTTAAATGGAAGACGTGACATCTTACCCTTTAGAGATACTGAACAATCAGCATCTTTCTGATTTATTCCTGAAATGCCATGTACTAGATTCTGCGGACAAGGGTGCCCAAAACGTAGGTGCCATATGTTACCGTCAAAATTCTTTACAACGTAACCTTTCATTTCAGTTTTATTTAATTTGAACATACCATTATTTAAAGAACCTGTAGCCACGACTTTTCCTGTATTATTTATAACTCTGCATCCTTTGCTATCAAACACAAATTTGTGGTCATGTTTCACCACACTCGAGATTGATATGAGTGTCAGGAAGATACAAAACATCTTTTAATACGATATTGTATTTTTTTCATTAACAGAAACTTCTATGTCAACATTACCCACTTCGTATCCTTTCATTATTGACAGTTATAATTTTAAACTGAGGTCGTTTATGTAGACTCGTGAATAGAATATTATTGTTACACATATGAGATGTAGCCCCGGAATCGAAGTACCATTCATCTGTAGAGTTTTTTGCGTTAGACGCTGACAACATTGTTTTCCGTCCACAATCTTTATCTTTATGAATTGGGACAGTTCTTATTGATATGACCATACTCACGACATCCATATCATTCTACTTTCTTGAAAGTTTTCATTCTTCTATTTATTTGTCTTTCCCACAAGAGCTGCTACATTTGAACTGCTAGATTGCATATCTTGCAAAAGCTTCGTCTTGACGTTGTCACCAGAAATTTGTACGCCTGAACTCTCAATACCCATTATCATAGGTTGATAATATTCAGGGAGTCCAGCCAACATCAACGTACCAATACATTCATCAGATACATTCATTCCCGTACTCGACAGCTTCCCTGTTGTTGACATTATAATGTTCACGAATTCTTCCATTGAAACACAATCCTCCATCTTCGTGGTATTAAGCATCCTTAGCAAACTTACTCTTCTTTTGTCAAAAGGCTAATTCTGCAGAAGAAATTTGTAGAATTAGCCTTTTGAATGTGAATAAAAATTAAGGGATCCACCAACAAAATCAGTTTAGAACGGGCATTCACGTTTTTTTGAGACGTCTGCGTTCCGCGCCTTCTACGGCTTTCCATAGCCCTTCCATTTCAAAATAGGCCCTCACATTGTTCCCAATTTTCTCGGCTCTTCATTCTTTCAATTTGTGGAATACCAGAATAAGACATTTTTATTTTCTACGCGTTCTCTGGGCCCATAACCTGATGTATTGATATGTGTCATCCATAATCAGGTCTTGACATATGAAATCCAAATAATATATATCTATTAGCTGTAAATTAAATATAAGATCTAAAACATTTTGTTGTTTGTGGGCAACATTGGGCCACAAAGGGTTAAATGAAATACAAAAAACCTTGATAATACGGATAATTTCTTAATTCGAATTTGGATCTGCAATCAGAATACGCACAACATGTGTTCGGTGGCATCCACCAACACAACGCTAGGCCTCACATATCTACACTGACCCGCCAGAAACTTCGGGAGCTTGGCTGGGAAGTTTTAATGCATCCGCCATACAGTCCGGACTTGGTTTCAAGCGATTATAATATTTTTCTTGTATTGCAAAATTTATTTAATGATAAAAAATTGGTAAAAGGTCTTCTATGAGAGAGGCAATTTAAAATGGCAATAAAACGGTGGATATTGGTGCCAAACCGGACATTCCGAAGCATGTTAAATAATGTTCAATACTTCATATAAAAATAATGGATTTCTTTCTAAATGGTGTATCATAGCCCCTATATATGTTTCGATTTGCATGACATTTAGCTTGGTGTACTGATTTAAGTCTAGAATGATGTGTGTTAAGTTTCGAGAAAATCAGTTCAGATTTAGATATAGCTCCCATATATATTTTCATCCGATTTTATATAAATTATGGACCAAACTCCAAATTTTGTCCTATTGACAAGAAATTTTGCACAAAGTATTAAATTGAGACTAGAATGACTTTATTGCGTTGTTGTGTAGCGCTATGTAGACATAGCTTTAAATGGGTGTCTGATTGAGATTAAATTTTTAACAGTGAAATAAATCGATTTCCAGTATTACGCCCCCTTGTACGCAAACGACTCTTAATGTGCCCGAATGGAATGATCGAGGGAACATTGACATGAAAATGTTAGGATACATATGCAGCTTTGAACAAGGCTTGGAATTTTGGAAAGTAACTATTTTTTAAAGTGACAATGTTCAAATATATGTATATAAATACGTGATAAATAATTGCAAAAAATCTGCTTATATCAAAACTTTGTTTGATATGAAAGCTTTGGAAATTTGGTGCACATGCGGGTGTCATCTCAAAATATCTAAAATGAATGGGGGCTTCTAGGAGAAAAATCATGTTCATTTCAGTACGACGCAGCAGCTGGTGGTAGATTCATTTTTATTTTTAATTGTAACATTAATGTATTTTTCTTTCCTTTTACATGTATTTTTCTATGTTTGGACATGTGGTAATCTTCTACAACTCTCTGCGGAATCAAACTAATGAATTTGTTCTGCCGACAGAAGGTGATTTTTTTGCATAGTCAAACATGTGCAAAGGCAGACAGGCAAACCAAAGGCAGATTAGGCATGGCTAACCATACTCGGAAATTTAGTGACATATTCAGCAAGGTCTCGATATCCAACATCACAGTTGTTTGGGTTGGAACCCATTCCAGCCCCACATTAAACTGGAATAAATTTTTATGGTGATTTAAGGCCGCCAACAAGGCAAAAATTGGCCTAAGTACCCCCCACCCATTTTTTTCTTTTTGGTTTGGTACTTGGCAGAATCCGCAACATACTATAACAAATCTTTTGGAACTAACTACATTAGTAAACAATGGAGTCTTTGCTGAAGTTTACTAACTCATACCTAAAAAATAGCAATGTTTCAAAGCGCTATTCATTAAAAACTCCCATTATCCTCTGGTGTTCCACAGGGGAGCCATCTTATTTATACATGATTTACCAAATATATGTTATTCTAATGTATTAATGTATGTTTATGACGTGATAATATTTTACTCTTTTAATAATCCTATGGATCAACTAAAATTGCAATCTGACCTGTCTTGTTTTTAGAACAAAATATTTTTATTGGAACAAAATATTTTAAAATTGAAGTACCACATCAATGATTTTTTGGTATATATAGAGAAAAATGTCCTGGCTCTGAATCCGTTCGCGATCATGTTTTTGGTTTGTGCGCGCAAAAGTTATGGAAGTTTTAATTTTGGGCTAAAGAAAAAATCGTAATATTACGCTGTTTATTATATTGACCAAAACGTTGATACATTGCTTCCTTCGCGTAATATGAATATGGAAATATTATAAAAATCGGTGAAAAGTTTCACCATTTAGTAAAATATGTAATAATATGTAAAATATAGGAGATTACATAATTATTATAAATATATTAAAGACATTTATCCAACTAAAAACTAATTAAAAAATATATACATGAACTAAAACCATCCTGAATCCAATGATATCAAAATCATCCAACGATATCAAAACAACAAAACTACCTTGTTTTGAGAAAAATTATTGTTTTGCTGTTCGAAGAAAAAAATATTGTGGTTATTCTTCTTCTTTTAGCCGAATTTCACCGAAAATTAACATATATAAAAATAATCACTTCTTGTGTATAAGTATACACCTTGCGGACTTTAGACAGGATTAATAGGAAATAATCATAAACTAAAACTATATTGTGAAATACACATTTCAAATAGATTCTAAATCGCGTAATCCTCAAAATAATTTGATGCGCATCCGGTTTCCAATAAGTTTTGAAGATTTTCGTCCAATACAGGTATATTTTGCAAAATTTAATTTGACGGCTAAGATGTAGTACAAATCCGCAAACAAACAAATACATTTTTTGCCACACAAATCTAGAAAAAAACATACATTGTCTCATCTGGTTTTACCCATTTTTCTACATGAAATCATACATAGTTTCCACGAAAATAAACATTGTTTTTGTTTTTCTTGTATACTTTAATTATTCCGGAGTTATAAAGGGGTTAACTTCAGCTTTGTTAAAAAATTGGTAATATTGCCCATATATATATACAGTGAGTGTAATAAGTATTTTGCCTCAATACAAATTTGACAAAATTCCAATGCCAATTCCAATGCCTAATGCCAGCATAATAAAGATGTAAAATGACTAATGTATGATGGGATATGTTTAAGGACATATTTAGATCTCATTTCTGCAAGAATCACTGCGAAAGACCTATTGGTCTCGAAGATATCGGCCGAAATCTATACCAAACCAAAAATTATTATCAAAGAAAAGTATTTTGCTTTTTATTATTATTTTAGAAAAAAACATTACATAATAGACGCTTTGTCTTTTCACAGTTACCATTGCGGGGAACCACATACTATAAGCGATTTGGCGACAATTCCAATAAACCAGGCATTTTTTCGCAAATATTTTCTCACATTTACGTTCAATACATTCTCCAGCAATATTTCATTGAATTAATCGTCCTAATCTCAAAATGAGAGTATTAAATATAGTCGTCGCGGCTTCGAAACATCCCAAATATACTTAGAATAATAAAAAGGCGGTTTTACAAAATAAAACGCGAGGACAGGACCTTAAAAACTATTAACATAAAATCCGACAAACAAATTATTAAAAAATATCACGATATTTCGCGATATTTTTTTTAAATAATTTGTTTGTCGGATTTTGGTTTTAATAATTTGTAAGGTCCTGTCCTCGCGTTATATTTTGTAAAACCTCCTTTTTATTATTCTAAACATATTTGAGATATATTTTGAAGCCGCGATAACTATATGTAATACTCTCATTTTGAGATTAAGACGAGATATTAACAAATATTAACTGAAATTAACTTATAGTATGTGGTTACCCGCAATGGTAACTGTAAAAAGACAAAGCGTGTATTATGTAATGATTTTTTAAAATAATGTTACGAAAATAACTTTAGATTTAAGTTAATTTAGATGAATTCCGTTAATTTAAGAATTTGAATTGTAACGTAAATTTCTACTACGCAGTTTATTTGAATAACTTCACAACAACAACCACTGTATAGATTTTTCTACATCCTTCCATTTCCTCTTTCATTTTCTATTTTGTTATTGTCGTACAATTCTTGTTAAACGTCATTCCTCTTTCTTTGTTATTCCCTCGCCTGTATATGTGTTGTTGTTATTCCTCTTTCTTTGTTATTCCCTCGCCTGTATATGTGTTGTTGTTATTGTAAGTTTGTTTACTCAAGTTTGTTGTTATTGTTCACTCAGTAAGTTTGTTGTTGTTATTGTTACTCAATGTGTTTGTTGCATTGGTAGATTGTTCGTGATCTAGGTGTTACCAGATCGTCTAGAAACTTCTGTAGCGACAGGCAGGGCTCATATAAATAGAGGGAATGGAAAGGCAGTGAGTCAGTTGTGAATCAGATCGCGAATTGAAACCGTCGTGTAAAGTAAAGTGCAAAGTAAAGTTGTGTGAATAAAGTCATTGTAATAATCGTAATCTGAAAGAACCCGCGTTTTATTTGGTACGAATTGTATCGGGAAATAAAACAACGTCTACACGGGATTTAGTAAAATCCAAGAACGTAACAATTGGTGTCGGAAGTGAGATTACGATAGTACTACGATGAAGTTTAAGGATCTACGAGTGGAAGACTTGAAGAAGGAGCTGAATAAATTGGAATTGTCCTCTACTGGCAACAAGGCTGAACTCCAAAAACGTCTGTTGGATGAGTTCGAGCGCCGTGGTATGAACATCGATACATATGAGTTTGACAGTAAGGATGAAGTGGATTTATCGGAAATGGGCGAATCCAACGGTGGGGAAGTCTCGTCAGTAGCTGCCAGGGGTGACGATTTCAGAGAAATGCTGGCTAAAATGTTCGAAGAGAATTCCAGAAACACGAGACGAATGTTCGAAGAGAATTCCAGAAAGTTAGATGAACTCAAGGCGGAGAATTGTAGAATGTTTGACGAGAAACTCGAGAAAATTACAGAAGTTATTGGAAGGAGAGTGGAAACCGTGGAGGTCCAAATTAAAGAGTTGGATAAGAAAGTGCAGTCGGTCGACGAGAAGATTCTGTCTGTGGATGAGAAATTTCTGGCCCACGACCACAGGTTTACGAATCTGGAGAAGAAAATGTCGGAACTGGAAATCAAAGGTGGTCCGGTCCGAGTTCCTGATAACACGCTAAAAATCAAACCTCCTGTATTCGACGGCTCTACGTCATTCAATGTTTTCAAGTTACAGTTCGAGACAGTGGCTTCTAGAAATTCGTGGAACGACAGCGACAAAGCGGTTGCACTACTTCTGGCATTGAAGGGCAGTGCTGCTGATGTTATACAGAGTATTCCTGTCGCTTCTAGAAGCAACTATGAAGATGTTATTGCTGCACTGGAACGTAAGTACGGTGGCGAACATAAACAAAACATCTACCTTATGGAATTAAGGGGAAGAGTACAGAGGGCAAACGAGACGTTACAAGACTTCGCAGCTGAGGTGGAACGTTTGGTGCTAATGGCGTATCCAGGAGAGAATCACCCATTGCTGGACCGTATGAAAATCGAAACCTTTGTGAATGGCATACGAGACCCTGAGATTAAGTGTGCAATATATGCGTCACCAAAAGCGTCATTTGCCGAAACTGTGTCGTTTGCCCTTGCCCAAGAGACGGCAAGGATGATTGTTAAGCCCCAGACCCACAAGATTAGCCAACTGGAGACCGAATGTTACGAACACAAATCTCTCGTCAACTTGATCAAGGACGCCATGAGGCGGGTAATAGAAGAAACAAAGTCAGTAGGGATGACTAAGCGCAGGATTAGATGCTACAACTGCGATAAAGCAGGTCATATTGCGCGCGAATGCAGAGCTAAGCGCAAACGATCCAGGTCATCGTCACCACCTCCAACGAAAGATGGTAGAAGAATGGCTCAACAGTCCACCAATGAGTCACCGTTAAACAGAATCGAGCACAGAGAAGGCGGAAAACACGGTAATGCTGATGCCCTGTCTCGTCGGCCATGCAAGGTAGAATACAGCCACTGCTCAAAGGCTGAGTGCAAAGAGAATATCGTGGATGTCCGACGATTGCAGTTTGAGTCGGGTGAAGATTGGTCGACGGAACAACGAAGAGATCCCATTCTGGGCAAAATAATTTCGGCCATAGAAACGGGCAAGCGACCTAGTCGCAAAGAAATTACCTCCGAAAGCCCTCTTTTAAAATCCTATTGGGCCCAGTGGGACAGTCTGCTTATAAAAGATGGTTGCCTATATCGCAAATGGGAAAGTGGGGACGGTAAATCTCACCGGAACTTGATCGTCGTCCCAGACTCCAAAATAAGAGATGTCCTGTCGGAGTTTCACGATGGGCCAAGTGGAGGACATCTTGGCATAGCAAAGACCGCTGAAAAGGTAAAGCAGAGATTCTACTGGGTCGGCTGTCAAAAATCCATTGCCGACTGGATCGCCAATTGTGAAAGGTGCATAAAAGCTAAAGGGCCAACACGGAAGAGTCGAGGCTACATGCAGCAGTATAATTCAGGAGCCCCTTTTGAAAGAATCGCAATGGATGTAGCTGGACCGTTCCCCACAAGCGACTCTGGGAACCGGTATGTCTTAGTGGTCATGGATTACTTCAGTAAATGGCCGGAGGTTTATGCTATCCCAAATCAAGAAGCCAGGACAATTGTGGATGTGTTCAGCAAAAATTGGATTTGTCGCTATGGTGTTCCATCTGAGGTTCATTCCGATCAAGGTAGGAATTTTGAATCAGCGATCTTCAAGGAAATGTGTGACTCCTACGGAATTAAGAAAACCAGAACGACGCCCCTACATCCACAATCAGATGGCATGGTGGAAAGATTCAATCGCACCCTTGAAGAACATCTACGGAAAGTGGTGGACAGTGGCCAACGAGACTGGGATGAGCATATTCCCAAGTTTTTACTGGCTTATAGATCGGCCATTCATGATTCCACATCCCGGACCCCAGCCAAAGTTCTGTTCGGAAATGAATTAAAGCTACCTGGCGATTTGATATTCGGTGCTACCCCAAACGACGATGTGAACCACGATGCAGTCCGACATCGAATAAAAATGGTTAGCAACCGCATGAAGGCAAGGTACGATCGAGCGGCAAATACCGATGGGTTTCAAGAAGGGCAACTGGTACTATTGTTCAACCCACAACGAAAGAAAGGACTATGCCCCAAATTGCAAACGCACTGGGAAGGACCCTACAAGATTGTCACGAAAATAAATGACGTCGTTTATCGCATCCAGAGGAGCGACAGTCCCAGGTCGAAGATGAAAGTTGTACATTTGGAGCGGCTGACCCCCTACGGAACGGGAACTGTGCCTATTCGGGACGAACAGGCTTAAGCGGGGGGCAATGTTACGAAAATAACTTAAGATTTAAGTTAATTTAGATGAATTCCGTTAATTTAAGAATTTGAATTGTAACGTAAATTTCTACTACGCAGTTTATTTGAATAACTTCACAACAACAACCACTGTATAGATTTTTCTACATCCTTCCAATTCCTCTTTCATTTTCTATTTTGTTATTGTCGTACAATTCTTGTTAAACGTCATTCCTCTTTCTTTGTTATTCCCTCGCCTGTATATGTGTTGTTGTTATTCCTCTTTCTTTGTTATTCCCTCGCCTGTATATGTGTTGTTGTTATTGTAAGTTTGTTTACTCAAGTTTGTTGTTATTGTTCACTCAGTAAGTTTGTTGTTGTTATTGTTACTCAATGTGTTTGTTGCATTGGTAGATTGTTCGTGATCTAGGTGTTACCAGATCGTCTAGAAACTTCTGTAGCGACAGGCAGGGCTCATATAAATAGAGGGAATGGAAAGGCAGTGAGTCAGTTGTGAATCAGATCGCGAATTGAAACCGTCGTGTAAAGTAAAGTGCAAAGTAAAGTTGTGTGAATAAAGTCATTGTAATAATCGTAATCTGAAAGAACCCGCGTTTTATTTGGTACGAATTGTATCGGGAAATAAAACAACGTCTACACGGGATTTAGTAAAATCCAAGAACGTAACAATAATAATAAAAAGCAAAATATTTTTTTTTTTTTTTTTTTTGGTAATCATTTTTGGGTTGGTATCGATTTTGGCCGATATTTTTGAGGCCAATAGGTGTTTCGCAGTGATTCTGCAGAAATAAGATCTCGCAGCTGAATTACATAAAGAACTGCAAATCATCAGCTGATGCGTGGAAAAGTCTGGAGGATGTGTATAAGCCGAGGGGTCCTATACGTAAAGTAACACTTTATAAGAAATTGTTAAATCTGAAAATGGTTGATTCAGCCGAAATGGTACGCCATATAAATTCGTTCACAGAAATCGCCCAAAAGTTAGCAGAAATTGGCATTGTCATACAAGAGGAGCTGTTGCCCATTATTTTGTTGTCCAGTTTGCCACAGCAAGATCTCTAAAACAAAAACTTCTAGAGAAAGGGGAGAGACGTAAAAACGAAGCAGAAAGTAACGGTCAACAAGCATTCAATGCACGAGCCAATTCCGAGAACAAACGCACTGTTAAGAAGAATAATAGATCAAAAACAAAAAGCAAATGCTATGTGCGTGGAGAGTTCGGTCATTACGCAAATAAATGCGAAAAGAAAAATAACAAACTTCGTTTACCATGCTTGCCCATGTCGATGCGTTGCAGCGAAGAAGATGGTATATCGACAGCGGCGCCACGGCCCATATGTGTAATAATCGTGAAATGTGTGTTAATTATGAAGAGAGAAAGGAACAGATTCAATTGGCTGGTGACAACAACATTACTGCTATGGGACGAGGAGATGTTAGGCTGGTTGCAGGAGAGTTTGATGTTATGTTGAGGGATGTTTTGTTTGCACCCGAACTACAGGCGAACTTTATCTCAGTCAACAAGGTTGTCGAGCAAAACTGTGTGACAACATTCAACAAGTTCGGTGCTAGCATCAAGAACCAACATGATCAAGTTGTTGTTGTAGCAGCCCTATTGCTTTTACACAACGGGCTGAGGTGACATACGTTGGCCGAATAAGACTCGGGTCGTTTCGGATCGTAGACCCCTCTGTCGTGGAAACGAACATGATCAAGTCGTGTTGCGGGCTGTAAGGCAGAGCAATTTGTTTGCTGTTGTGTGTGAGAACGAGAATCTTTTTTCAATCAATACCGATTGGCACAACAGGTTTGGCCACTTAAACAACCAAAATTTGCAAAAACTATGCAGAGAAGGAATTGTTAAAGGGTTGAAAATGAACCAAACAGAGAATGTAAACAAATGCAAAACGTGTATGTTGAGCAAGGTTCATACATTGCCGTTTCCGAAGGAGTCAGATTCGAGATCGACCGAGCTGTTACAGTTAATACACACAGACGTCTGCGGGCCAATGAACGTCAAATCTCTTGGAGGCTCTGTTTACTTCGCAACGTTTATAGACGGTAAGTCTAGATTCGTGCATGTTTATTTTCTAAAAGCAAAAGCAGAAGTCTTTGAGAAAATTAAGCAATTTCAGTTGCAAGTAGAAAAATTCCCTACGTTGGTCATTTAAAGATCTTTGGTTCGTTGGCTGTAAGTTTGAAAAAACACCATAAAAGCAAGTTTGATGCTCGCGGAGAAGAATACAAAATGGTTGGCTACTCTCTGGTATCGAAGGCGTATCGTCTTTACGACAAAGGAACACGAGGCATTATTGAAAGACGTGACGTCATGTTTGACGAATCAAAGCTGTTAGACCACACACAAAACGTTACAGATGGTAAAGAAATAAATGATTTTTTTTTTTGATATTTGCTTTGAGAGAGACTCGAAGGAGGGTAATACAAATGGCAAAGGTATCGACGAATAACAGCAATGGGGTGGTTGGTGTTTGCGACAAAAATTATGATGCTGTTATTGACGATCATGCAAAGATAATAATGAAGAGGGTAATGATGATTTTAATACAGCTGATGAAGACTCCGATGTAGACAACAAATTAAGACAAACTGTTTTAAGGAGTGGAAAGACGTATAATCACATTTACACAAAGTGCGACGATTCAGGAACCATGAAAATGAAAATGATATTTTGTCTTGCAAGAACAAAAATAATATAGATGCCATGAGGGCAGAGATAGATGCTTTAGACAAAAATCAGACATGGGAGTTAGTCGATTTGCCAAAGGGACATAAAGCAATTGGTTCAAAGTGGGTTTTTGCTTTCAAGCGCAATAAAGAAGGTCAAATAGAATGATTTAAGGCACGGCTGTAGCAAAAGGGTGTAGCCAAGAATATGGTGTTAATTATAAAGATACTTTTTCACCCGTAGTGCGACACGCTACAATACGTACTATATTGGCGATATCTGTTCAAGACCAAATGCATTTGTATCAGGTTGATATTAACACAGCATATCTTAAAAGCGAGCTTGACGACATTGTTTATATGAAACAACCCGAAAACTTTGGAATTCCCAGTGATCCCAATAAGGTGTTAAGGCTTAAGAAAGCCATATATGGACTCAAGCAATCTTGAAGAAACTGGAATATAAAACTGGACAACGTTATAAAAGGCCTTGGATTATACGCGTGTGAAAAGGAACCGTGCTTGTATAAAGGAAATTTTAATGGCAAAAGAATGTTGGTCGCAGTTTATGTAGACGATCTCATAATAGCCTGCGAGAGCAAGGAGATTGGTGAATTCAAAAGATTGGCAGATAATTTTGAATTAACAGATAAAGGTGTTTTGAGCTATTTTTTGGGAATATCTGTTACTCGAGAAGGAGAAACTGGTTCCATTAAAATAAGTCAAGATCAATATATAAATGATTTACTGAAGCAGCATAATATGGAAAATTGTAAAGCTGTTGGTACACCTCTTGATCCGGGTTACAACGGAAAATGTAACAATGACTGTGAGAAGATAGATGTTGAAAAGTACCAGTCAGTCATCGGTGCCTTATCATTCCTTGCTGTGACAACCAGACCAGATATTCAGCATTCAGTTTCGAAGCTAGCGCAACATAAGAACGAACCACAAACAGAACACATGGTTGCCGTGAAACATATTGTTCGTTATTTGCGAGGTACAGCTGGAATGGGTTTGAAGTACGAGAAAAGTAGTAACACAGTTTGTGGATATGTCGATTCCGATTGGTGAGGTGACCAAGTAGTTCGATTGTTTCCTGGGAATCGAAGAAGCAGCAGACCGTGGCACTTAGTTCAACCGAAGCAGAATATATGGCTATGTCCAACGCATGTAAAGAATCCGTATATTTAAGAAAGCTTTTATTAGAACTGGAATATTACGATGGTTCGCCGATACAATTAAATGTCGACAATCAAGGAGCAATGAAATTAGCGATGAATCCTGTGTACCATAAAAGAACCAAACACATTGACATTCGATTCCACCATGTACGAGAGGTTAACCGTAGCAGAGAAGTTGAATTGAAGTATTGCCCTACCAATGAGATGATTGCTGATATCATGACGAAGAATTTATCTAAGGCGAAACACATTAAGTGAAAATGGAATAATATGTATTTGAATATTCGATTTTTTGTTTTTGTAAAGAAATATCCAGTTTGAGGAGGAGTATTAAAATTTGGCAACCCTCAATACCACCTGCATGTTTCTATTAATCGTTTAATTCGAACATTGTTTAGGTATATAGATTTTATTCCAAACATTGTAAATTAGTCTTTAGTTGATCTCTTAAATAAACGCACAAAATATCCAAAACATAAATTGAAATTTTGTCAAATTTGTGTTGGCTATATATATATAGTCTTGATTTAGAAAATCAAATCAGGTCACTTATTGAAGCGGAAATGATCCACAGAAAATGCAGATAAATGCAGAATGAAAAGGAAAAAACCTTACTGATCGCGGGTACCCATACCATTCAGTTGACAGATCTAAAAATTTGGCCCGAAAAATAGTTTTTTTAGAAATTTGATCGCACAAAATTCTCACCTTCGGATGAGTATTGCTCTGAAGCTTTGCGTACTACATACACAAAATATATATCAAATTACTCAGATTCGCGACTACAATAATATAAAATCCATTTTTAGAAAGCATTGTTTGCGTATTAATGCTAGACGTAAAATTAAAAAAATGGAGCTTTCAAAATATTAAATTCATTTAGATGCAGTTAAAATTTTGAAAAATGATACATAAGAGACTTAGTTCCCATTTTGTTGGCTTCTTGTTTTACTTTGACACGAAGACGGTGAAGTGAGTAGCTTCATCATAAAATGAATTGAGAACATAAAAAGTCTGATTCGTCTCAACCTGTTTTTACACATTTT
>NW_026887326.1:0-11540 GCF_032173495.1 Musca vetustissima
TATGTAAAAGATGACCATCGTAAGTGGGATGTATATTTGCCAAGTATAAATTGTGCATTGAGAAACACAATTCATGCCTCCACAAATGAAACGCCTTACCAAATAATTTTTGGTCAACACATGATAACGCATGGGAAGGACTTTGAAATTTTGAGAAAGTTAAAAGTACTAGAAGATTGTGATTCACAAATTCAAAGAAAGGATAAATTTACGTTGTTGAGGGACTCGATACAATCGAAACTTAAAACTGCATACGATAAGAATGAGAGAATATACAATCTAAGGTCAAAATTAAGACATTTCGAGATTGGGCAAGAAGTTATAAGAAGAAACTTTACGCAAAGCTCTAACTTTAAAAACTACAATGCAAAGCTAGCTCCTACGGGAATAAAAGCCAAGGTAGTGCGAAAGTTAGGAAATGTAAGTTATGAGCTAAAAGACATGCTAAGTGGAAGAACCGGAATTTACCACGCAAAGGATATATGGACATAGCATATATAAATACTTCACTATATTACTATTACTATTTTTTTTTTTTTTTTTTTTTTTTAGCATGGAATGATTTGTAACTTTGACTGAGACCAATGTTTTTTTTATAATAATGGAAATTATATATACTAATTTTTAAAAGGGAATAGTTTTTTTTTGTTAATAAAAGTAGGCCGGGAAGGGGGAAAAAAATTGAAAAAAATAAGTTTTGTCAATTATGGAAAAATTAGATTTGAAAATTCATTACTGATATAGACAGCAACGAAGCAAGACCAGGAAAATATTTTAAAAAAGAAAGAAAATAAAGGTGTATTTGGAAAAGGAAATACCCATATATATATTTTGAAAACGCTAAGCTATTGTGGTTAATACGATCTCGTGATATTTACATCATCAATTTTTTGTGGCAAAAACGCAAATTGAAAATCCAAGATAACGTTCAGCTTTATACAGGCATTTCCAATTTTAATTCAATCATTGGATTTAAAAATATCTAAAGCCATATATTTCGATTGGACCAAACATTTAAAGGACTGGCTTAAATTAATCTTGCTGTTAAAAAGAATCGAATAAGTTGTCAATCACAATAAATGTTAGGCTGGCAAAACTAGTAATGATGAAAAATTCCTAACTCCAAGACGGAAACAGGCGCAAACATGCAAAAATAGAATAAGAAATCCGGAACAATATTGCAGCAATCTATTATTATTATTTTGATGGTACACACACATTTAATTTTCACTTCATTTTAATGAATCGTGGGGTATGAAATGAAATACTAATTGAATTTACTATAGCAAATCGGCTTTCAGATCCTTCGTCAACAGGCCTGAGGACTACAAAGGATTTTAGAGTTTGGTAAGTCGGATAAAATTTTGTTTTTTTTTCATTTCATATACTACCACGAAGCAATATTTTATTATTACATTTTCAAATTACTAATACTTATTTCAACTATAAGTATTACCTAATTATACATTTTTACATCTGTAATTTTTTTATCTGTCAAAATTACATAACAAAAATATTTTTACTTGGCAGTTTTCTTATTATTTATTTTTTTTTTGTTCTATACTAAAATATTGAAATATTGTCTCATTGTAAACATCAGTGCTATTAGTTTTGCTTGTTGTTGTTAAATAAACGCGTTTTGCTATTAAAGATGAACCATTAAAGGGTATCATTATGCCACGAAAGGAGAAAGAGTTATTTTAGAATGTACAGTTGGGCTGATAGAAAATGAATTATCAGCAGGATGGGAGGGTAAAGAACATAGAGCAACACACTTACATCTGGTGTTGCTTACTTTCAATTAACACCAATTAACACACACACACACCCCAAATGTTACTTACATTCACACACAAACATAACAAAGAGCTACCTTGAAATTTTTACTTTTATGAGATCGTATCTGAATCTATTTCCAAAGGAAAAGAACTCCCCCCAGACTGAGCACGGCCGGGGGCCAGAAGGTAGCGAACTCTGGAGGAAATAGAACCTGAGCGGTGGATCGTCACAGGTGTATTAATTGGACAATAGTATTTTATTTAAATAATAATTTTGCAACTCCCTAATACAAACTAATGTGTCGAACCAAAGTTACCGACCATGTTAGTGTAGCTACTCAACCTAAACGGACACGATATAAAGAGGAATACAACAAAAATTATTCCTCACAATTCCCAACAACCAACGTAAGGTGAGTACTCGACCTAAGCGGACATAACAGAAAGAAGGATAACGAAAATATTCTTCCTTCGTTTGTTGTGTTAGTTCACTAATCTAACAAAGCACAAACAATAGGTGCTGATCAGAGAACAACAACAAAGCTAGCATGATAGGTAGACGGTCAAACAGTGTTGTTGCTGCAAGCGACAAACAAAAACGATATCGTTCTGTTGTTACAGCGAGCAAATGAATAAATGTAACAACAATATGCGATATTAATGACAAACAAAACAAACGAAATAATATTGCAATTTTTGGTTTATGCAGTAAAGCAAAACGAGAAAAATGATTCTTCAATACAACAATGTTTGAAGGGAGAATCAAAAGGATTAAAAACAAACAAACAAAAAGTGTCAACGATTTTTGCGATTATGGAATTTTCGATTTTTGTTTTGATTATGATACTGACGAATGCAAGCATCCAAATTAGAAGCCATGATTGGCAGGAAAAACAACAAAAGGCGGTTTTATGACGTTGCAAAGCGACCTTTAAACACAACCGATGGTTTTGTAATAGTCGCGAACATTTACTTCCACGGGCTCACAAATTGCACTATACGTACCTTGTAATTTAATGGACTGTATATTATAGGATTCCAAATAGAGGCCAGGCGGGCTGGTGAATCCGGCTCGAAGGACCAAATGTTTAGGCGAGGGACTTGCTCAACTCCTCGCCGTGGTGGTGGGGGATCAAGGAATTAACTCAAGGGAGGGGGATGCGAACGAGTTGCAACGAGAGCTCACAAGCAGTTAATGGTGTTACGTGCGTGTTGGTGTAAATATAATGAAAAAGAAGAAAATGTTTAGGTGAGGGGTTTGTTCTACTCAACGCCGTGGTGATGTGGGTGATCGACGAATTAATTCAAGAGAGTGGTGCAAGATCCAACAATGGTGTATGGAATAGAAAAAATGTATTAGTTAAATTATTCTAATTATCTCGGTTTATTGGTGGTATTTTTTCTATTAATCAACAACCTTTGTAATTTGAGGCGGCGACAGAGGCCTGATAACGCGTAGACGTTATTCAACAAGTTACTTCTATGGAGGTTGGTCGACCAGTGTACGCTGTGGTTTATGCAATCACAGAGGATCACGGTGATCGCTGAGGATTGGCTGTCGTTTACTACTACATTTACATATTCTAATGGGAGAAAGGGTCAAGCAAGGAGAGCAAAACAGCAACAACCACCGCTCGGTGGCATCCGCACTCTACGGTCTCCGCTGAGAGAACTTGCCAAGGAGATGCCCGTGGTGTCAATCAGCAGACGTGATTAACTGAGCCCGGGAAGTTGAGCCAGTACTGATCAAACTTATACAGATTCTGTTAAAGTGCAGAAACTGGTATGTTAAGATGGAACTGTGCACGTCTTTATTACAAACATATGCGGCTCAAGCCTGGGGATTTTCTTACTTCGCCGAGATAGATAAATTGCCGTGTTATTTCCTAAAGAAAATACCCAATTTACCCAAATTATGCTCTCATGCTATAGACGTCGGTCATAAGTAGTCATCTATACACACTCAATATACACTTAAAGTATATTCATCATATAATGTACAGATACCAACGATTGAATGTTCAATGGCCAAATACTGCAAATGAGTTTGAATGGAAACGTTTTATTTCAAATATTATTTCAAGAAAATTTAAGGTTGAAAGGTGAAAGCCAAAATAGAATATACAAATTTTTGGATTTTTCTAGGGGAGAATTTTATTTTACTGATTCCTTTCATTTCAATTAAGATTGAGAATTCAGATTTCCAAGTTTCTATATTATCTGAGGAAGATATGGTGAACATTTTGGATGGTCAAGAGGCAAATCATTGGAATAAGCTTTGAAAACATCCTTACAGTATAGAGGATTACTAATAAGGGAGTCTAATTCGTTATAAAATCATAACTCAAAGAACCATTGTCGATTAAACACTATTTTTTCTTGTTTTACAATATATGTATAATAATCTTTATGACATATTTCTCGTATCCCCAAGTTTAAACAATATTAAATTGTTTTTCAGTTTGTCTGTAACCCTTTGAGCCCCGAATTTTTTTCCGTAGTCATAGACCAATTTTCTGTTCACAGATTTAATACAACTATCCTAAATGGGATATGAACAAAATTATACTTCGCTACATCCTTGCGTTCGACAGATACAGTACATTCTTTCTGAAAAATAAAAGTCCAATATCGAGAAAACCAAAAGCAAAATCGACAGAGAAAACATTTTAAATTATTCTCTATATTCTTTTTTTACAGAATCAAAATACATCTAATGGCAGAATTTGTACAGTTCGAATACGAAGCTATTTAAATAATTTGGACTGTATACACAAATTGGTACTGTACAAATTTTTGCCCTCTTCTATATATTGAAAAGCTCATAACTTTACCAAAAATTTCAATTTTATAAATTTTACTTTTGATATATGTCGTCCATAATTAGGTCTTGATATGTGAAATCCAAAGTATAATTATCTACTAGTTATATATAAAATATGTGGTATAAAAAATTTTGTTGCCAGTGGGAAACATTGGGCCATAAAGGGTTTACTAGGAGATTACTCAAATGTATAGACAAATCCGTGTAGGTCCCCAGCAATCGTCGCTACAAAGAATTGTATTCGCGATTCGAATAATTTTACAACTGGCAGATGATATAGAGTCAGACATTCCTCTTGCCGCTCATATTTTGCGAAAATGTATGTAAGTTGACGACGTTTTAACAGGAGCATATGACCTCGAGACTGCGTTGGCAGATAGAGATGAGTTGATTCTGGCACGATTCCATCTTAGATAATTGGTTTCCAACGACAAAAATATGTTGGCTCGTTTCCCCCATTTGGTTGATACTCAATTTATCGTTTGTTTGAGCTAGTAGTTCTAATCCTCTGAGCGAATTTCTTGGCCGCCTTGCATAGATTTAGAGCTCTTTGTGGTTGTCCCCATTCAAATTTTTGTTGAAGCTTCGCGTGGATTTCAAAGGAATTTCGGCCCTTGTGTCCAATGTCAGAAATTCCAGATAACTTATTCGATTTTACGCCAGGTAATTTTTTTATTAGTGCCCTTTTGTTAACACCGCCTGAACCTCTCATGTTCAGGCCCTCACACACCATTTGAGTTTGAGTTGGAAAAAAGAATATTTAAAACTAGCATACACCCGCTACTTCGTTAGCGAATGTGGGATTTTAGAACAATTTAGTACATATCGACGCCTCCGAACCATAGTATGCTAAGTCGACTTAGCATGTTTTAAAGTTCTTTACGTTTTTAGATAGTAGGGTCCTTAATTTAAATTCACTGAAATTTTGGTAATCATCGGCCAATCCAAACCAAAGTTATAAGCAAAAATGTACTTAGCATGGCACGCAAGATTAAAGAAATTTCCATACTTTGAAAGCTTCTACTGAAAAACTCTATTTTCAGACTTAGCATACTATGGTTCGGAGGCGTCGATATGTTCTCCTATAGTTCGTTTTTCAAATCTACATTAATATCTCAACCCTACACACCCATTCCGACCGCAACAAAAATCTAACTCTATACTAAATTTGATGTAATTTTTTACCCTTTGCACTCTTGTAAATCAAATATAGCTTCACCCAAGTTGAGTATCAGTAAGAGCACATTAATATAAATTTCGATAACTACCTACTTTAACAATCAAAAGTACGAATTTCCACCACTTCCCACATACCCCAATCCGCATTCCAAATTTCAGGGTTCTATCAGTTCACCTAAATCCAATATGTATCACATTGATTTTATCACCATTACCTTCATCATTGCATATGCCTGTTACTTCTTTAACGAATGTGGGAATAATTTAAACATGTATTAACATTTTATGTTATTTCCACAAAATGCTGCATATGTCAGAAAAGCTAATCGATCTGCACATTAATATCGACCATAAATGAAATTTGACTACCATTTAGTACCAAATTTCATGATTCGAGCTCTAAAGGTTCACCTAAATCCAAATTTTACCAAATTTAGTTCCATTTAACACACATTAATACAAAATTCCATAAGTACCCACCTCAACCATCCAACAGAAATCATATAACCGATTTCATTTCCATTGCTTTCCATTACTATATACTTCATATAATCCATTTGAAAAGCTTATTTCCCCAATTGCAGGATTCAATTCTTATCGGTTCAACCAAATCCAAATAGTATCAAATTTAGTACACAGTAGTACGAACCCACTTAACCCAATCCTACACCCCCACAGTCATCCTAAAACCAAGTTTCAGGATTCCAACTTTATCGGTTGACCCACAATTCAAATTGTACTAAATTTAGTACACAGTAGTACGAATTTCCAAAATTTCCTACTTAACCTAAACCAACCCCGCCACAGTGATCCTAAATCCTTGTTTCAGGATTCAAACTTCATCGGTTCACCACAATTCAAATTGTACCAAATTTAGTACACAGTAGTACAGATTTCTAAAACTTCCGACATATCTTAATCTTGCACCCCACAGTGATGCTGAAACCAAGTTTCAGGATTCCAACTCTATCTGTTCACCCACAATTTAAATTGTACCAAATTTAGTACACATTAGTATAAATTTCTAAAACTTCCTACAATTTCTCAATCTTAAGTATTAATTTCATAAACCGAAACCTGAACCTAATCCCACACCTCTACAATGATCCTGACTCCAAATAACATTGTTCCCGTTCTATCGGTTCACCCAAATCCAAATTGTACCAATTATAGTACGTGTTTATTGACAAACCTTTTTTCCTTTAATAATAATAAGGGCTACTTTTAATTTTTATGTAGTGTATTTGTTGTTGGTGTAATTCAATGTGGTATGTACAATGGTAAGTATATGTAATTCAATTTTTTATACTGGTTGTAATGTTGTGTAATTGTATGTACAAGTGTATGTGTTTTAACAACTTGGAGGTTTGTTTAATTTATGTTTTTAAAAAGTTATGTTTTTAACAATTTCTGTCTTTTTAACAATTTGTGTGTTTTTAACAATTACTTTGGTTTTAACAATTTGTGTGTTTTTAACAATTTGTTTTTAACAATTTGTGTGTTTTCAATTATTTGTGTGTTTTTAACAATTTGTGTGTTTTAATTATTGTGTGTTTTTAATAATTTGTGGGTTTTAATTATTGTTTCGATTGTCACTGCGGGGAGAAACGGACGCTTTGAATACCGGTAAAAGACTAGTGTCCTACTTCGTTGCGACGATCGCTTATAAGCCCAGCTTATGTTTTCCAAGATATTGGAAGGCAACAAGAACTAATGAGAGCAGTTGCTGATGCATGTATATATGTTTTGTGTACATATACACCGTTGCAAACCGCTAAAAACATAATTTCAATAAACAGGACAGTGGAGAACAAAAGTTTTCCCCTTGATTTTTTTAAAGAATATGGTCCGAGACCATACATTCTCCCCCCACAGTGACTCAGTGTTAATCTCCGTTCAAGTTATTGGCATGTTTTTGATTGGCCCAGATAGCACAAAGCCCACCGCAGTCTCGTATGTATAGACGTCCCCAAGACCAGTAAATAATCTACCTTGACGCCTTAATGCTGAGTAAGTAGCGCCACCAAGCTCAATTTCTATTGGGTTATTGCCTCTGGGGTCCACATCAGCCAGTCGGTTGCTAGGTTGCGGCTTACCGGCCGTAGCCGGAGCTCATTCGTGATGAGAGCATTCACCTTTAAACCTCATGTATCATTAGTATTTCGGCCCATGATTTTAAAGGTTGTGAATCTGCGCTCCTTGTGCAGGAAGGATCTCAAACTAAGCCTTATAAAGGACGAGTATGATATTCTGGACATCACTGATGCTTGGTTTATTAGGATCTGAGGGTGGCATACGTCTCCATGCCAGTGCCCATCACACGTACCATAGCCGTAGGTACAAAAACCAAATCCCAGGTAAACTTGGTAGTCACATCAATCAATTACAACAATCTTACAATTTCTCAATCTTAAGTATTAATTTCATAAACCGAAACCTGAACCTAATCCCACACCTCTACAATGATCCTGACTCCAAATAACATTGTTCCCGTTCTATCGGTTCACCCAAATCCAAATTGTACCAATTATAGTACGTGTTTATTGACAAACCTTTTTTCCTTTAATAATAATAAGGGCTACTTTTAATTTTTATGTAGTGTATTTGTTGTTGGTGTAATTCAATGTGGTATGTACAATGGTAAGTATATGTAATTCAATTTTTTATACTGGTTGTAATGTTGTGTAATTGTATGTACAAGTGTATGTGTTTTAACAACTTGGAGGTTTGTTTAATTTATGTTTTTAAGAAGTTATGTTTTTAACAATTTCTGTCTTTTTAACAATTTGTGTGTTTTTAACAATTACTTTGGTTTTAACAATTTGTGTGTTTTTAACAATTTGGTTTTAACAATTTGTGTGTTTTCAATTATTTGTGTGTTTTTAACAATTTGTGTGTTTTAATTATTGTGTGTTTTTAATAATTTGTGGGTTTTAATTATTGTTTCGATTGTCACTGCGGGGAGAAACGGACGCTTTGAATACCGGTAAAAGACTAGTGTCCTACTTCGTTGCGACGATCGCTTATAAGCCCAGCTTATGTTTTCCAAGATATTGGAAGGCAACAAGAACTAATGAGAGCAGTTGCTGATGCATGTATATATGTTTTGTGTACATATACACCGTTGCAAACCGCTAAAAACATAATTTCAATAAACAGGACAGTGGAGAACAAAAGTTTTCCCCTTGATTTTTTTAAAGAATATGGTCCGAGACCATACATTCCCCCCACAGTGACTCAGTGTTAATCTCCGTTCAAGTTATTGGCATGTTTTTGATTGGCCCAGATAGCACAAAGCCCACCGCAGTCTCGTATGTATAGACGTCCCCAAGACCAGTAAATAATCTACCTTGACGCCTTAATGCTGAGTAAGTAGCGCCACCAAGCTCAATTTCTATTGGGTTATTGCCTCTGGGGTCCACATCAGCCAGTCGGTTGCTAGGTTGCGGCTTACCGGCCGTAGCCGGAGCTCATTCGTGATGAGAGCATTCACCTTTAAACCTCATGTATCATTAGTATTTCGGCCCATGATTTTAAAGGTTGTGAATCTGCGCTCCTTGTGCAGGAAGGATCTCAAACTAAGCCTTATAAAGGACGAGTATGATATTCTGGACATCACTGATGCTTGGTTTATTAGGATCTGAGGGTGGCATACGTCTCCATGCCAGTGCCCATCACACGTACCATAGCCGTAGGTACAAAAACCAAATCCCAGGTAAACTTGGTAGTCACATCAATCATAGGTGGCTGGGGGTCGTCTATCTGTGGGGCATCGTGGAGGAGCGTGTTATGTCGGACGTTGCATTTGCGACAGGTTGCGAGTGATGACCAGTCTGGCGCCAAATGGCTCCTGGTTAAAAAATTTCTGCAGTAGCTCCGTCTCTCTACAGTCTCGTAACGTTGTTGGGGTGAGAGGCTCAGGAATCTTTGACATGAGCTGATGGCATGGTCCTCCTGGCAAAGACCGCAGGCTCGCTGCCAATATCTGGGATGTTCTTGGCGATTAATTCGATGGGGGCGATACGAAGACCGGCTTCTTGAAGGCTGGTGCTGGCGGCTCGGTGAACGGGATCGTGGTTGGGCTGGTCTTGGGGCTCGGTGGTTAACTTCCATGTTGGGTTCTTCCAAGTAGGCTGCCATATCTGAAAAGAGGGAGAGGCGAGTACCAAGATTTCTGCAAATAAGGGGTCTGGCTAGTTAGTCAGAAAATTATTTGACGACTTTTGTTATGGGTCGAGTCACTGTTCCTCCAGTAGTACGAATATCTACCACTCTAACATTGGTGTCTACCCCCTGGTATGTTTTCTCTATTCTTCCCAGTTTCCATTCATTGGGAGGCAGTCGGTCGTCTTTAATGACTATCAAATCTCCTTGTTTTAAATTGTCCTTCTGATATTTCCATTTAGTTCTACGGTGTAATTCCCTAAGATACTCTAACTTCCATCTCTGGCAAAAATTTTGGGAAATAATCTTGAGTGGTTTATAACGGTTAGCAAAGTTTATATCGCTGTCCGACAAATCAGGTTCAGGTGGAGCAAGCAAAAGTGACCCGGTGTTAATGGGGATAGATCGTTAGGGTCTTCACTAGCAGGACTGAGGGGTCTAAAATTCAGGCATGCTTCAATGCGTATTAAAATAGTACAAAATTCCTCAAAAGTGAAGTTCATTTTCGGAACAGATTTGCGCAAATCAGTTTTAAAGGATTTCACACCTGCCTCCCAGAGGCCGTCCATGTGTGGAGCGCCAGGAGGAATGAATTTCCAAGCGAGATTATGCTGCAGATTTTGGTGGATAACCGAATTTTGTAATGTTTTTAGAAAATTGAGTCTATCCTTTTTCAAGATTTCTGCGGCTCCAACGAAGTTAGTCCCATTATCCGAGTATATGCATGATGGGCATCCTCGTCGACCAATAAATCGTGAGAATGCTGCTAGGAACGACTGAGTTGATAAATTGCTAGTTGCTTCCAAGTGTATAGCCTTGGTAGCGAAACAAACGAAGACGCACACATATCCTTTGGTGATCAAACAAGCTCTTCCAGTAAAGTTGTTTATGTTGAATGGTCCAGCGAAATCGACCCCGGTTGTGGTAAATGGCCGTGATAACATGGTCCTTTCTGGTGGCAAATATGCCATTATCTGCTTGTAAGCATGACTTTTGTACAATATACACGGCTTACAGTTGTTGACAACCTTTTTGATCAACGGTTTTAATCTGAATATCCAGAATTCAGACCTCAATATGCGTGTTAGTAACTGGTTTCCACCGTGTAGGGTGACTTTATGTAAAAATTCAACAAGCAACTGAGCCAATTTCGCATTATATGGCAGAATGATAGGATGACGCTCATTGAAGGTTAGTGCCGGCGATTGTACGAGTCTACCATTTGCGCGCAAAATGCCTTTTGTATCTAGAAAAGGGTTTAAAGTCAGCAGAGAACTGTTTGGTGATATTCGAGCCCGCTTCTGTAATATGTCGTACTCAACGGGAAAATAGAATTTCTGGGTTCGTATAATAGCGGCTCGTTTTCCGTTTTGAATCTCCTCTGCGGTAAGCTCCAACGATGAAACTCGATGATGTCGCCTATTTCCACCGGCATTCCGCCAAAATCTCAAAGGAAAGGAAAAATTCTGCAAGGGATCTTCATCGATGTTAATCGCCAGAATTTTTACAGTTTTTGCTTCTAGATTAGTTTCTTCATTAACTTCCTTTAATGGCCACCTTGCTTTCGGTAATTTTAACCACTACGGGCCATACCA
>NW_026887327.1:0-116324 GCF_032173495.1 Musca vetustissima
GGTTAGAATTTAGTGCAAAGTCATTTTGTTGTGTGGCTTGGAGAGAGATTCCGTGGAATTGATAGGACCCTATGATGTATTGTTATTATGGCACCATAATGTTGCCAACATTATTCTATGTCAAAATGTCGTAAACATTTGTTTTTGCTTATTTTTTAATTTTTTATTAGGAGCCTAGTCTCCTTCCTCATGCTTGATGACAGAGAAAGGTAAATAAAAAATGTAAGTTGATGTCTGTTGAAAAAAAAAAACACTGAAAAAATATTTTCGAGGTCTATACAGAGGCGTGGATTTAAAAAAAATATTTTTCAAGGTCTACAAGAGGCGTGGATTTTTTTAAAAAAATATTTTTGGAGGTCTACAAGAGGCATGGATTTTTTAAAAAAATATTTTCGGAGGTCTATAGAGAGGCGTGGATTTTTTAAAAAAATATTTTTGGAGGTCTATAGAGAGGCGTGGATTTTTTAAAAAAATATTTTTGGAGGTCTATAGAGAGGCGTGGATTTTTTAAAAAAATATTTTTGGAGGTCTATAGAGAGGCGTGGATTTTTTAAAAAAAATTTTTGGCGCTTAGTAAGAGGCGTGGATTTTTTAAAAAATTTTTTTTGGGCTTAGTAATAGGCGTGGATTTTTTAAAAAAAAATTTTTGGAGGTCTATAGAGAGGCGTGGATTTTTTAAAAAAATCTTTTTGATTTTAAAAAAATATTTTTTGAGGTCTACAAGAGGCGTGGATTAAAAAAAAATATTTTTTGAGGTCTACAAGAGGCGTGGATTTTTAAAAAAAAATTTTTTTGAGGTCTACAAGAGGCGTGGATTTTCAAAAAAAAATTTTTTGAGGTCTACAAGAGGCGTGGATTTTCAAAAAAATATTTGTTGAGGTCTACAAGAGGCGTGGATTTAAAAAAAAAATATTTTTTGAGGTCTACAAGAGGCGTGGATTAAAAAAAAAAATTTTTTTTTGAGGTCTACAAGAGGCGTGGATTAAAAAAAAATTTTTTTTGAGGTCTACAAGAGGCGTGGATTTTTAAAAAAATAATTTTTGAGGTCTACAAGAGGCGTGGATTTTTAAAAAAATATTTTTTGAGGTCTACAAGAGGCGTGGATTTTTAAAAAAATATTTTTAGAGGTCTACAAGAGGCGTGGATTTTTACAAAAATATTTTTTGAGGTCTACAAGAGGCGTGGATTTTTAAAAAAAATATTTTTTGAGGTCTACAAGAGGCGTGGATTTTTAAAAAAATATTTTTTGAGGTCTACAAGAGGCGTGGATTTTTAAAAAAATATTTTTTGAGGTCTACAAGAGGCGTGGATTTTTAAAAAAATATTTTTTGAGGTCTACAAGAGGCGTGGATTTTTAAAAAAATATTTTTTGAGGTCTACAAGAGGCGTGGATTTTTAAAAAAATATTTTTTGAGGTCTACAAGAGGCGTGGATTTTTTTAAAAATAATTTTCAGAGGCTACTATAAGGCGTGGATTTTTTAAAAAATAATTTTCAGAGGCTGCTATAAGGCGTGGATTTTTTAAAAAATAATTTTCAGAGGCTACTATAAGGCGTGGATTGTTTTAAAAAAATATTTTCAGAGGCTACTATAAGGCGTGGATTTTTTAAAAAACAATTTTCAGAGGCTACTGTAAGGAGTGGATTTTTTAAAAAATAATTTTCAGAGGCTACTGTAAGGAGTGGATTTTTTAAAAAATAATTTTCAGAGGCTATATTCGTAAGCTTTCCAAAAGGGAAATTTGAAGTATGATACACAATCTAACCTGGTTGAAAGACAAGCAACTGCCATGTCTTGTCAGACTAACAGCAATAGGTACAACTAAAGATCAGGTGAAATGTATCACACGCCTTTATTGTGCCACTAATTAGTGTACGTGATAAAAAGCTCCTCAAGCATATGGGTCATTACATGGGAAATTTGCTCATAGAAGGGGGGAGGAGAAACAAAAGTATATTTTCCAATAAAAAAAATTGCATTTCAAGGAGTAACCAGGATGTAAAACTTGACCTTCATTTTTTCTGACTCTGGCCCTGATTTGTTCTCCATGGACTACCCCATATTCAAATATATTTCCTAAATTCATTACTGCTGTCAATGTTTGTCGTCCAACGAAACGAAAAAAATGCTGTTGAGACCAAGTGGCTATGACTTAGCCTCTACTAAATGTGGCTTACCAACAACAGCATAATGGTAGCAACAACAACATCGACAACAACAACAATAAAAAACCTGCATTCAAGTTATTAAAAAGTGTAACCACTATCTAGGAATTTAAATCAGTAGCATTTAACAAAGTTACGCATCGCGACAACAAAACGAACAATGACATCGAAGACGATGACAGTTGGATCTCCAAAGATTTGGAGCTGTGGCCTATCTGGGATGACAGTCCATGGAGATGATAAACCTTCAGTTTGTTAGGAAAAAGTTTAAAACAAGATAACAACTGACAAAGCTCATTTGTTTTAAATGTAAAACCACAACAACACTAACACAAGACGCCAAGATGACAATAACAACGACAAGACGAAAGGTTGGGTTCAAAAATATATTTGTTTGGAGAGTCTACAGGAGGCGTGGATTTTTAAATAAATATTTTTTGAGGTCTACAAGAGGCGTGGATTTTTAAATAAATATTTTTTGAGGTCTACAAGAGGCGTGGATTTTTAAATAAATATTTTTTGAGGTCTACAAGAGGCGTGGATTTTTAAATAAATATTTTTTGAGGTCTACAAGAGGCGTGGATTTTTAAATAAATATTTTTTGAGGTCTACAAGAGGCGTGGATTTTTAAATAAATATTTTTTGAGGTCTACAAGAGGCGTGGATTTTTAAATAAATATTTTTTGAGGTCTACAAGAGGCGTGGATTTTTAAATAAATATTTTTTGAGGTCTACAAGAGGCGTGGATTTTTAAATAAATATTTTTTGAGGTCTACAAGAGGCGTGGATTTTTAAATAAATATTTTTTGAGGTCTACAAGAGGCGTGGATTTTTAAATAAATATTTTTTCAACAATCCTCAGCCATAGAGGCGTGGATTTTTAAATAAATATTTTTTGAGGTCTACAAGAGGGAGGGTCTAAAAGAGGCGTGGATTTTTTAAAACATATTTTCGAGGGTCTAAGAGAGGCGTGGATTTTTTAAAACATATTTTGGAGGGTCTAAAAGAGGCGTGGATTTTTTAAAACATATTTTGGAGGGTCTAAAAGAGGCGTGGATTTTTTAAAACATATTTTGGAGGCTCCAAAAGAGGCGTGGATTTTTTAAAACATATTTTGGAGGCTCCAAAAGAGGCGTGGATTTTTTAAAACATATTTTGGAGGCTCCAAAAGAGGCGTGGATTTTTTAAAACATATTTTGGAGGCTCCAAAAGAGGCGTGGATTTTTTAAAACATATTTTCGAGGGTCTAGGCGTGGATTTTTTAAAACATATTTTGGAGGTTCTAAAAGCGGCGTGGATTTTTTAAAACATATTTTGGAGGCTCCAAAAGAGGCGTGGATTTTTTAAAACATATTTTGGAGGCTCCAAAAGAGGCGTGGATTTTTTAAAACATATTTTCGAGGGTCTAGGCGTGGATTTTTTAAAACATATTTTGGAGGTTCTAAAAGCGGCGTGGATTTTTTAAAACATATTTTGGAGGGTCTAAAAGAGGCGTGTATTTTTTAAAGAAAATATTTTGGAGGGTCTAAAAGAGGCGTGGTTTTTTTAAAACATATTTTGGAGGGTCTAAAAGAGGCGTGGTTTTTTAACACATATTTTGTAATTAAAAAAAAATATTTTTAAGGCAACCACACCAAACGTGGATTTCATCATAACCTATTGTTAATTTTTTACTAACCGCTTCGATTATAAATATCTGTTTTATTTTTTTCCACATTTAAAACCCCCCATTGGTCATTCAATTGTGGTCAGGATTATTTTTGCAGTAAGCATGAGTAATTTAAAAAATGTACTTATTTTAAAAAAAATTGCATCAATAGCGAGTTGTTGAGGCGAAGTAGATCGCATACCAATAATCAGAATCCAATTGGAAGTCTATCAGAGCAGATCCATCTCTACATTATGGCGAGCCTAAAATTTCTGCCCCTTTACTCTGTTGTAATTGTGGCCTTATTGTGCCTTGTGCATCTGTCACAAGGGGAAATGTTCCATGTCGATGATGTTACCGTGGAGACCAAGACTAGTAAGACTCTTAAAATTATTTTTTTTAATCTGTATCTCAATTGTTTCCTCCTCCCATAGGTAATTTCCGTTGTGATCGCATTATTTGCCCCTCAACCGCCCAACGTTGTGTTGTGACCAAGAAAACCGAAGGCAAGGATCTGTCAAAGGTGAAACGTAAAAATATTTGCTATTCGGCGAAAAATGTTGTTGTACAAAAATCGAAGACCTTTGAAAATGTCAATAATGGCAAGCAGGTCTATTTCCATTTGGATGTTAACCACGATGGCAAAGTGAACGAACTATCGTTTGAAAAACCCAGCACTATGAAAAAAGTTAAACAGTCGTTTACAAATGCTTTCAATTCGATTAAAAGTAAATTCTCTTAAATTTGTTTTGAAAATAAAAATTTGAAAAATAATGATAAATAAAAATAAATGTGAAGAAAAGGAAATTGAGACGATTATTTAAAAATATTTTTAGGGCATCTATAAGAGGCGTGGATTTTTTAAACGAATATTTGTTTAGGGTCTATAAAAAGCGTGAATTCTTTACTTACTTACTTAGCTGGCTTGTGACAGAACTTTCGTTCCATAAGCCGAGCTTAAAAAAGATTTCCCGGTGCGTCGGCCTTTTGCGCAGTTTTTCCAATTTGAAAGACCATTTTCGGCGATTTTGTCTTCGACTTGATCTTTCCATCGTATTCATGCCTTCCCCTTCTGCGTGAACCACCAGCTGGTTCGCTTTTATATACCTTCTGGACTGGGTCCATTCTCACAACATGACCTAGCCAACGTAGTCGCTGAAGCTCAATACGTCTAACAATGTCGATGTCCGAAAATAGCTGTTACAACTCATGGCTCACGGCGATATTCACCGGCCCATAGATCTTTCAGGGAATTTTTCTCTCAAACACTCCAAGAGCTGCCTCGTCTGCTTGCGTAAGTACCCATGCTTCAGATCCATATAACAGCACGGGTAGTATCAGCGTCTTTTAAAGTGTGAGTTTGGTCTGACGGGGGTGGCCTTGCTTTCCTTCTCCGAATTTCAAAACTGCTGTAATTCGTTTTATTTATGGCGGTACCAAGTTATATAAAATCTTTGACTACCACGAAGCTGTAGTTCTCAAGTTCCGAGTCTACTGGACGTCTTGCGCGTTGATACCTACCATAAGCTTGGTCTTCTCGCCGTTCATTGCCAGACCCACTTTAGCAGACTCCTTCTCAATTTGTTCAAAGGTGGCTGTTACCGCTCTCAGTGTTCTACCCATTATGTCGATGTCATCGGCGTAGGCGAGTAACATGTGTGGTTTGGTGTACAGAGTGCCATTTCTGTTCACTTTTGCCTCTCGTATGACCCCTGCAGTAGGATGTTAAAAAGGTCACACGACAAACTATCACCTTGTCTGAATCTTCGTTCGGTATTAAAGGGCTCCGAGAGGTCCTTTCCGACTTTAACAGCTGATCTTTTGCCTGTTAAAGTTATCCTGCATAGCCGAATTAATTTTGCAGGAATGCCGAACGTAGACATGGCTTTAAACACCTCTGAACGGATAGGGCTGTCGAATGCGGCTTTATAGTCGACGAATAGGTGGAATGTGTCGATATGTTTTTCGTGGGTTTTTTCCAGGATTTGGAGCAGAGTGAAAATCTGGTCTATGGTGGATTTGCCAGTTGTGAAGTCGCATTGGTGTGGTCCAATAATGTCATTGGCCATTGGCTTCAGTCGTTTACACAGCACACAGGGTAGGACTTTATATGCTATGGGAAGAAGGCTTATTCCTCTATAGCTGGCACATATCGTATTGTCTACTTTTTTGTGCACGGGACACAGGATGCTGAGGTTCCAATCATTAGGCATGAATTCCTCCAAATTGTACTAATCAGATGGTGCATGCTCCTAATCAGCATCAGACTACCAGTCTTGAATAGTTCGACTGGTAACCCATCGGCTCCTGCTGCTTTATTGTTCTTGAGCCGATTAATTGCTTTTATGACCTCATCTTGGCTAGGTGGTGTACACTCTATACCATCATCTCTTATTGGTTCTGGGGTATCTTCTTCACCGCCACTATTTGATACCAGAAATTTCTCAAAATGTTCCTTTCAGATCCTCACCAGATTTCCTTCTCTACCTTTACAGGAGGATGTGCCTGCACCAAAGCCTTCGGTTTGGTGTTTTACCCGTTGGTAGAATTTTCGGACTTCATTCTGACTCCTGTATATCTCGCTGTGCTCACGTTTTTCTTGCTCTTTCTTCTTTTTTCTGAAAATAAGTTTCTCCTCGCTCCTTTTTTTCTGATAGTTCTCCATCGCATTACGCGTTGCTACTGTCCGCAGGGTTGCCCTATACTTTGCGTTTTTCATATCAGTAGCATTACGACACTCCTGATCGTACCATGGGTTTTTTGATGGTGGTCTTTGGTACCCAAGTGTTGCTTTTGCTGCAGTATTGCTGCTTCTATATTATTATCGGGACAAAGAGTGTTTTCGTCAAGCAGGTGGGTAAGTTGAGCAAAGTAGGCTATCTGTTGTATTTGCAGCTTTTCGACGTCAAATTTCGGTGTTAGACGTGTGCGTATCTTGGCTGCCACAAGATATTGGTCCGAATGGATATTCGCTCCCCGTATCGATCGGACGTCTAAAACACTGGATGAATGCCTTCCGTCTATCACAACTTGATCGATTTGATTTCTCGTTCTTCGATCGGGAGAAATCCAAGTGGCCTTGTGTATTTCCCTTCCGATTTTTGCATTAAAATCTCCTAGCAGAATTTTAATGTCATGGTCAGGGAAACGATCATATGCTGTTTCTAGGCGCTCGTAAAAGGTGTCTTTGGTCTGTTTATCTTTATCTTCGGTCGGAACTTCGCTTTTATACGGATTATAGCAATTCGCCCAACTACTAGAGTGAATCTGGAGACGAGGTCTTTTATTCTCCTGTTAACCAAAATCTGCAGTCAAATTCATGTCTCGTTTCATGACAGCTATAATACAGTGCGTAATCGTCTGATTTATTTACGCCTGTCCCTTTCCACCGTATTTCCTGTAAGGCAATAATATCGGCTTTGTACTTCTTGAGTACATCCGCCAAAGCGAAAACTGCGCCTGTTCTGTACAAGGTGCGCACATTCAAGTGGTCCTTTATACGTTTACGGGGGTCGTCAACATTAGGGGGTTTGGTTTTCTTTTTCTTTGCTTTTTCATAGTAGGAGTGGTTTTCCGGGTGTGGGCAACTAACCCATTTGTTTGTCACTATTTCATCGGGTGATGAATCCTGTGGGTTTTACATGATTCCCGCATTAACGGCTTTAACTCAACGAGCACTCTGAAGCTGATCCGCAGGTACCAATTCGAAGATCCGCCGCAAAGCTTCACTTCCTCCTTGGTGAGGAGTCGAGGACTACCTAAACCTCTGCCTTTCTATGGGTCAGGCACCCGGTTGATAATGCGACTCCACATCGAGCCGAAGCTCTTCCCGCGAAATCTTTGGGCTAACCAACAGCCACCACATTGCACCCTAAGGGGCAATCCGAATCGTCAGGCAGAAACCACTGTTTGTTCGTCAATTCTGACAAGGGAACTAGTGACCCTCCAGACACTCATGTGTCTCCACTACGTATCTAGTCCAACGCCCTTCGACGTCGGAAAACTGCTCCATGCCCCGATAAGATCGAGGATCACTCCTGACCTTATCAGGCGACTTCAGTAGCACGATGACCTTCGCAGATTTCCACACCTTCGAGAAAATGTCCAAACGAACACACTTGGCAAGCAGAGCCTCTAGGAATTCTGGAATGACCTTCCAGATGCTTTTACACATCTCTCCAGTAAAACGGTCCAATCCCAGGTGACTTATTGCATCGCACAAGAGCCACGGCCTGTTCAATCTCGTTTCTTTCCAAGTCAGGGGCAACAGCCGCACCCTCCTGTGGAGAATGCAACTCCTGCTCCAACCATGGAAAGAAAGAGGACATCAGACCGAGTATGCACTCACTCCAAGTAGTGATGACTCGGCCATTCACCTTGATGCCAGAGACATCAAGGGTCTGCTTCGACCTGCAGATGCGGTACATCTGACCCCAGTGGCTGACAAAAGATTGCCATTGGTTCTCTTTAGCAGCCTCCATCATCGCCTGATATTCATTCAGGCACTCCCTGTATGCAACAGCATGTATGCCAATTTGATCAGTATTTCAGTATTTCAGGGCCACAATTACAACTGAATAAAGGGGTAGACATTTTAGGCTCGCCATAATTATCGATCTGATCCGATTGAATTCTCATTATAGATGCCCTAAAGATATTCGTTTAAAAATCCACGCCTCTTATAGAGCCCCAAAAAATATTCGTTTAAAAATCCAAGCCTCTTATAGAGCCCCAAAAAATATTCGTTTAAAAAAACCACGCCTCTTATATATGTCCTGTAAAAATATTCGTTTAAAAAAACCACGCCTCTTATAGATGTCCTGAAAAAATATTCGTTTAAAAATCCACGCCTCTTATAGAGACCCAAAAAATATTCGTTTAAAAATCCACGCTTCTTATAGAGACCCAAAAAATATTCGTTTAAAAAATCTACGAATCTTATAGATGTCCTGAAAAAATATTCGTTTAAAAAATCTACGAATCTTATAGATGTCCTGAAAAAATATTCGTTTAAAAATCCACGCTTCTTATAGAGACCCAAAAAATATTCGTTTAAAAAATCTACGAATCTTATAGATGTCCTGAAAAAATATTCGTTTAAAAAATCTACGAATCTTATAGATGTCCTGAAAAAATATTCGTTTAAAAATCCACGCCTCTTATAGAGACCCAAAAAATATTCGTTTAAAAATCGACGCCTCTTATAGAGACGCAAAAAATATTCGTTTAAAAAATCTACGAATCTTATAGATGTCCTGAAAAAATATTCGTTTAAAAAATCTACGAATCTTATAGATGTCCTGAAAAAATATTCGTTTAAAAATCCACGCTTCTTATAGAGACCCAAAAAATATTCGTTTAAAAAATCTACGAATCTTATAGATGTCCTGAAAAAATATTCGTTTAAAAAATCTACGAATCTTATAGATGTCCTGAAAAAATATTCGTTTAAAAATCCACGCCTCTTATAGATGTCCTGAAAAAATATTCGTTTAAAAATCGACGCCTCTTATAGAGACGCAAAAAATATTCCTTTAAAAATCCACGCCTCTTATAGAGACCCAAAAAATATTCGTTTAAAAATCCACGCCTCTTATAGAGACCCAAAAAATATTCGTTTAAAAAATCCACGCCTCTTATAGATGTCCTGAAAAAATATTCGTTTAAAAAATCCACGCCTCTTATAGATGCCCTGAAAAAAATATTCGTTTAAAAAATCCACGCCTCTTATAGAGCCCTACAATAATTTCATGTCTTAATTACTAAAATTTAACCCCTTCCCCTGCAAAACTGCTACCGTTTAGTAGCTGCCTACTAATCGAATTTAGTAGCACGTTTGATATTCGGAGAGAGAATCTGACCAGAATCGACCTCTCTCCCTCTGTTTTTTTCCACCTGTTGACCACAATAATCTGCCAAATAAATACACCTGTCCCCTGTGTGTCTGTGTGTGTTTGTCTTTTTGTATGGTCTCCCAAGATAAGTGGCTCGAAATTTTGTGGTCTTTTCTTATTGGCCAATTAAGATAACGCCTACTTCGGCACATTTAATTTTTTTTCGGGGTGAGTTTGTGGCCAACATCATTCAGAGAGGCTGAGAGTTTAAACATGGCATGAACGGAACAATAACAACAACTACAGCCAGCATGTATAACACTTGGCCATTGGTTTTTGAGCTAAATGATCGGATGGTTGAATGGGTTGGTTCAATGCTCACCTGTGTGAGTGGTGGTGTGTGTGTCTGGAGAAGAGAAGCTGGACTTGAAATGACGACAACAACAACTGGCTTCGCTGAGCTGTTTGTGATATTTGTTGTCCAGCTGTGACTGGCATGGATGTAAGTGTCATAACAATGCTCCAAGGGATCATAACGTGATTTGATGCGGAACCGTAACGACATAGCAACGGCTGAACGTGTGACGGGTTGAAGTGAAAAAAAATTACAACAAAAAATTAAAACAACAAAATTAAAAAGAATATATTTTTTAAATAAAATAGAACCCGATCTGTAAAAATATTAAAAGAAAAAATAAGTTCGGAAAAATATTGTGAAAGTGTCTACAAAGTGCTTCCCTCACCTCATACTATGCATGAGCTGAGAATGGGTTACAAACAATCGCTATTGCAACGTTTACAACAAATCGAAATGTCGGCCTATCAAAAATCCGAAACCGAACCAACAAACAAACGTCGGGATACCCAGCCAGCCGATGCTGAGCCGGCTGCTGCTGGCGCCGTCGGTCTGAATGTTACAGATTTTAGTATACAACGGATATTAGGAGATTCACCGGACAAATGTAAACCCTCACAATCGCCACGTACCTCCAGCAGTTCCATAACACAGGATACACCACCCACCAGTCCCAAACTCTATGCACCGGTGGCCACAAAGGCCCAATACCCTGTAGCGGCAGATATTTTGGATTTATCAAAAACGAAAACGGGAACATCAACAATACCATCTTCCAACCCTGCCTTGGAATTCCCCTACACCACACCTGATGCAGGTTTTACCTACCCCGCCATACATCCCAACATTTTGGCAGCGATGGCGGCCCAGAAATTCTATGCCCAATTTTTGCCGCAGATGTTTAGTGGAGCTACAACAACCGCAGCAATGGCGGGTTTATACCAGCAATTACCCCTACCCCGCAGTGCACCTGGACCAGCAACCTCGTCCTATCAAAAGCGTTACTTTGCACCCTATGTTCTGAACAACAACAACAACCAGAACAGCAACAAACAAAATCCCACACACACCCCCCTAACACCACCCACACCCACCGCACCGCAATGCCAAACATCCGCACCATCATCATCAACCTCCACACCAACCACAAGCAAATATATCTGCTCTCGCCTCGATTGTTCGGAATGTTTGGAGAACTATTATAAAACACCAAATTCTGCCACTGGTGGTTATTCGTATAAGAGCCCAATATTGTCACCCACAGCCTCAACCATCAGCTCCACCAGCTCTTATCATTCGAAAATACAAAAGGATGTAATGCTATCGGCGGCGGCTTCGACAAATATTTCATTGACATCGGTGACAAATATCCATTTGACTACAGGAAAGGGTGCCACCGGAGCAGGAGGATCTATGTCAACGTTATTTGAAAGTCGGAATTCAGAGGAAATTAGCTATAAATGTCGGATATGCGATAAGGTTTTTGGATGTTCACAGACATTGCAGGTAAGAGGAGGTCACGATTTTTTTTAAATTAAAATAAAATATATTGGAGAGGAATATATTTAGTAAATAATTTCAGATTTAGAGTTACCTTAGGAGCGGGTTGAAACGGTCACATTTAAGGGACAAAGTGAAATAATCTTCACCTTTAGATATCTTTTCGAGGTATTCAAAAAATTTGTCGACCATTTGTTAGTAAAATTCAAGTTTAAAGACACATTGGAAGAGTTCAAAAATTCGAACATTTCATTTCAGATTCCTAATAGAATCCGTCAAAGGCACACAAAAACATTTTTCGAACATTTGATATAAACACATCACTTCTAAAGAGCATTCCAAAAATTCGATATCAAAAAATCGTAGTAGAATATGGGGAAATATCCTCAAGGAAGTTGGGGATTTAAAAACTTAGAAGTGGTCCTTGAGACTTCCATTCCGAACAATTCTATTGAAGCTCTCTGAAGAGGATTTATAATCAGATTTTAGTTGGAACTAAAACAAGGTAATCTAACATTCGATGTTATGAATAATTACAAAAATGGAGACCTTGAAGAGCGACCCATGCATAAGCCTCTACCCTCCCATACTTCATTTGAGGGGGGTGGGGGGGGTTTTCTAAAAATGTTTTCATTTAAAAGGCCTTCAATTTTTTCAGAAAATGTATTTTTAAAGCCGCCTTTTTGACGCTTCCGAATTCACTACACAATTGGTAGGGCTAAATTACCTTGTGGAGGTTTCTAAATCTACTTATAAATCCTCTTAAGGGGCTTCAATTAAATAAGTACAGGATGGAAGTCGATTCTGTGAGCTTAAACCATTTAACCTTCTATGGGGTTCAACAAATTTCTAAATCTGCCAGACCTTTTCTCAAGTTTCCAAAAAAATCAGAATTTTTGGATCAAGAGCTTCCAAAATGCATAACAATGTCCGACGCAGACGAACTTAAAAAAAAAAATTATCCTTCCAAAGGAGGTTTCAAAAAATTCCTGAAGTAGGTTTAGATTTTCCATTGGATGGTACTAACATCGTATTGCTCTTAAACCTTTGGTATGTGTGGATGTGTATGGGTCTACGTTTTGATAATCCGTCATACGGGTCCGCCTCATTTTGGTATATTGGAGATTTTCAGAGATTTTTATGGTTCTGGGAGTATTTTTCCAACCGAAGTGGTTTTAGTTTGCATTCTCAGTATACAGAAAATTTTCGATGTAGGTCCATGTTTTGACATAACCCTCATGCAGCTTTATCCACATTTTCAGAACGAAGTACCTCTAGTTTAGTTCTCCGAAGCATTCAGAGGCTGATAGACATTTCTACAGAAAATATTCAATATCGGTCCACGTACTGTTATGGCCTTCATATTCAAGTTTCGCCCTCGTTCCGATAGTTTTAAGGCTTTTAGTCGCATTAAATCGGCATTTCGGGTATTTAAAGGTGACATATATGTATTCAGAAAAATATCAATATGGCCCAGGTACTAACATAGGACTAAGGTTCTGGCATAGGACTAAAGAAGGTCTTACCACATTTTGGGTACTTCCCAGGTTTTATCCGAACATTCTCACAGAAGTGGCGGTTATTTGACATTCCGAGTTCTTGGATGTTGACATAAATCTTTCCAAAGAATAATTGCTATAGCCCTATATATGTGAGGACCTAATTTTCGATATTTAGTTGAATTTTGCCAACGAAGTGACTGTAATATGCCATTACGCAGTTCTCGAAAGAAAATTATAAATATAGGCCCAGGTTCTGACATCTCATTTTCGGTATTTTTAAATCTTTAGCGGACATTCTCATTGAAGTGACAGTAATTTTTTTTAATTTGAAGTTCTTGGAGGTTGGCATTAATCTACGCAAAATTCGAGAAGCCAATAAGGACTTTTTGGTTGATCTCTGGAGAATCTCTAAGGTTGTGGAATTTTGAATACCCTCTAAGGGGGGTATTTCCAATAAAATGCTCTCTTCCAAGATATTGGCTACCTCTAAAAACATTCGTTTAAAAATCCAATCCGCTGAATTCCCTGCTTAAAAAATTCAGTTTTTGCCATTCTGCAACCGATACTAAATTTTTCATTTGGTCAGATATAGAAGCTATATCTAAATCTGAACCGATTTCAGGAAACTTAACACAAATCATTCTATACCTAATTCATTACGCTGTGCCAAATTTCATGCAAAGTGAAAGATATATAGGGACTTTGGTGCACCAAATACATTAAATCGGGCGAAACTATATATGGGAGCTATATTTAAATCTGAACCGACTTTAGGGAAACTTAACACACATCATTCTAGACCTAATTCAATATGCTGTGCCAAATTTCGTGCAAATTGAGAGATATATAGGGACTTTGGTGCACCATTTACATTAAATCGGACGAAAATATATATGAGAACTATATCTAAATCTTAACCGATTTTTCCAAATTTCAATGGGGTTCGTCCTTGGGCCCAATAAATGAGCTGTGCAAAATTTCATCCATTTCGAATCATAAATGCGACCTGTACTATGTTTACAATTTAACATGGATAGACGGACGGACATGCATAAATCGACTTAAGAAGTGATTCTATGCGTATTCTCAAAAGGAACCATGCGTATATCTCGTTTCCTTTTGCCTGTTACAAACATATGCACAAACCATTATACCCTGTACCACAGTGTGGTGAAGGGTATAATAAAATCTAAATCTGTTCGACATTTTCTCAAATTTCTCAAAAGAAAACGGATGTTTTAAAATCTTGCCCTTCAAGGGTTTCAAAAATTCAAAATAAAGTCCGACCCAAGCGAGCTCATAAATAGGGCCTTCGGGGGTTTCCAAAAAAATCCCATATTAGGTTTAGATTTCTAGTTGAATAGCTTATAAAGCCATAGACCTCTGGTATATGTGTAAATGTTCTGTATCGTCGAATTACTGAACCCCATATAAGGGTTCCGGCTCATTTTCGATATTTTAAAAAATTTCAGAAAATTTTATGGTTCTAGGTGCATTTTTCCACCGAGAGGGACTGGGATCTTAGAGGGTGATTGAAATCGTTGCAGAAAATATTCATATTGGTTTGATAAAAACCTCTATTTAACGGTCTCGCATTATTTTCGATATTTTGTAGCTTTTTTAGCCGAACTTTCCCATTGAAGAAATTGTTAATCGGCATTTGGGGTTTTTGCAAGGTTACATATATCTATGCAGAAAATGATCAATATTGGCACAGGTTTTGACTTATCCTCCATAAAAAGGTTCGCATGGTTTTAGCCGCATTTTCACAGCTCATTTTCTCCGAGGCTCTTAGGGGCTGATTAACATTTCTGCAGAAAAATTGTCAATATCGGCCAACGTATTCGTATAGCCTCCATATTATAGTACCGACCTCCGTATTTTGATGGTTTTAACGGCACATTCTCGTCGAGGAGACGGTAATTTATCAGTTCCGAGTTCTTGAAGCTATGCAAATGCGGAGTATCATCAAGGAATCTCTAGGGGTTACCTATGTATTCTCTAGGAGTAGAGAAATCCCCCTTAAGTACCCACTAAAGTGGTTTGGTATTTTTGAGAAATTCGAACATCGGTTGGTTACCTCTAAAATATTTAAAAACAACTCGAGCTTCGATTAGTTACTTGTAAAAATATTCTTTAAAAAATCCGAGTTTCCATTGGGTACATTTAAAACTATTTAAAAAATAGGTCTCGGTTTGGTACCTACAAAGACATTCATTAATATATCCGATTTTCGTTTGGATACCTGTAAAAATATACAACACTCGAGCCTCGATTCTGTAACTCTAAAAATATATTTGAAAAAATCTGAGCTTCGATTGAGTACCTCTAAAAATATTTCGTTAAAAATCTGAGCTTTATTTTATGTTTATAGAGGTAAAAACATAAACAAATCTGAGCTACGATTGGGCACCTCTAAAATCCGAGATTTGATTTGTTACCTCTAAAAATATTCCATTAAAAAATCTGAGCATCGATTGAGTACATCTAAAAATGTTCTCTAGAAAACTCCGAGTTTCTAAAAATATAAAAATGTTTGAACTTCCATTGGGTACCTCTAAAAAATATTCATTTAAAACATTCATGCATTGTACAGATCCTTAAAAATATTCTTCAAGCAATTCCGAGCCCTTTATAGACCCTCTAAAAATATTCTTAAAAAAATGTTTACCCTTTATGAGCCGCTTAAAAATATTCTTTAAAATATCCACACCTCTTATAGATGGCCTCAAAAATATTCTTTCAATAATCCACTTCTTCTATTAGTCCCAAAAAAATATCCTTTAAAAAGCCACGCCTCTTATAGACCCTTAAAAAATATTCTTTAGAAATTCATCGCCTCTTATTGATTTTTAAAAGTCGACGCCTTTTGTGGACCCTCTAATATTATTTAAAAAACCCACGCCTTTTTAAAATCATTGCCTCTTATTGACCCTGTAAAAAAATTCTCGAACATCGACGCCTTTTATGATCCCTCTAGAAATATTCTAGATGATCGACTCCTTTGTGGTAACTCTAAAAAATATTCTAGATGATCGACTCCTTTGTGGTAACTCTAAAAAATATTCCTTAAAAAATCCACGCCTCTTCAAGACCCTCTAAAATATGTTTTAAAAAATCCACGCCTCTTTAAGACCCTCTAAAATATGTTTTAAAAAATCCACGCCTCTTTAAAACCCTCTAAAATATGTTTTAAAAAATCCACGCCTTCCTGAAAATTTTATTAATAATTTCCCTCTTTCTTCTTTCCTTTCCAGGCCCATGAAAAAACCCACAAATCACCACGCTATGAATGCACCGATTGCGGCAAAGGTTTCTCCCAATTGCGGAACTACAAATACCATCTCTCCGTGCATCGTGGAACCAAAGAATTTGCAGCGGAATGCCCCGAATGTGGCAAGACCTTCAACGACAAAGGCTACCTAAGCAGCCACATGAAAATTCATCGCAATAAAAAGGAATACGAATGTCCCTATTGTCCGAAGTCCTTTAATCAACGTGTTGCCTTTAATATGCATGTACGCATACACACGGGTGTAAAGCCGCACAAATGTGCCGAATGTGGTAAACGTTTCTCGCGTAAAATGCTACTGAAGCAACACATGCGCACACACAGCGGAGAAAAACCTTATCAATGTTCGGTGTGCGGTAAATCATTTGCCGATCGTAGTAATATGACACTACATCATAGGCTGCATTCGGGTATCAAGCCATTCAATTGTCCCATCTGCCCGAAGGCATTCACCAAGAAACATCATCTGAAGACACACTTGAACTATCATACCGGTTGTAAGCCCTATGTCTGTCCACATCCGAATTGCAATCAGGCCTTTACACAATCGAGTAATATGCGAACGCATGCCAAAAAATGTCAATATCGACCGTTACAAATGACACAGTTTTCAACACCATCATCTGCTGGAGCTGTAGCTTCTTCTGCGATGGCCAACAGTTCAATAACATCATCCTCATCATCGGCTGAAACGAAATCATCAATATCCGCCGCCTCAGTTGCAGCAGCCGCTGCCTCATCTTCATCGGCCATAACGGCCCAAAGTCTGCTGCTGAATACCATTTCCCGTTTACCTTCAACGGCTGGTGTTGGCAGCAACGGTAACAGTCTTTATCATGGTGTAAATGTCCCATCGACCAGCATCAGCAGCATTCCTTACATGCCATCCACCACTTTATCGGCTGGCATTCGGATGTTATCCACAGTTCACAATTCCGTACCAACGACCGCTTCCACTGGATTTCCGCCAGCCCAGCAGCCTCTACTGTCCACCTTGAGACCGTTTTAAAGGCACACAAGCAACAAGCATTCCCGACAGCCACATAACAGTCCAACGGAATAGTCCAACGTGCAATGTCCCCTTCCTTCCATCCTCCTATCAAGATAATTAGTTTAGCTTTAAAACTTCCTCCTTAAATTGACATTTATTACTAGGTTTAGTTATTTAAACGCTTTAATTATTTTTATGTACTGTTTTTTTCATCTTCTTCTTCTTCCACAACATTTCAAACTGTGATACAAATGATAGTTTTAAAAAAGTAGCTGTAATTTTTAGTTTTAATTTCTCTTTTGTCTTCTGTCCCGCTTGCCAAGTATTCCCCTTAGCTTTAGTGATAGTGAAAGAAATAAAATAAATTTATATTTAAAAAAAAATTTTGTGTTTATTTTTTCCAATAAATCTGCAGCTCGAAGAACATTTTTCTACAATTAACTTACTTAGCTGGCTTGTGACCGAACTTTCGTTCCATAAGCCGAGCTTAGAAAAGATTTCCAGGCGCGTCAGTCTTTTGCGCAGTTTTTCCAATTTGAAAGACCATTTTTGGCGATGTGGTCTTCGACTTGATCTTTCCAACGTATTTTTGGCCTTCCCCTTCTGCATGAACCATCAGCTGGTTCGCTTTTATATGTCTTCTGGGCTGGAGAATCTTCATCCATTCTCACAACATGACCTAGCCAACGTAGTCGCTATAGCTCAATACGTCCAACATTTCCGATGTCAGAGAATAGCTGCTACAGCTCATGGTTCATTCGACGGCGATATTCACCATCAACGCAGATCGGCCCATAGATCTTTCGGAGAATTTTTTGCTCTCAAACACTCCAAGAGCTGTCTCATCTGCTTGCGCAAGTACCCATGCTTCAGATCCGTATAACACCACGGGTAGTATCAGCGTCTTGTAGAGTGTGAGTTTGGTCTGACGGAGGAGGTGGCCTTGCTTTTGAGTTGTTTGCCCAGACCATAGTAGCATCTACTGGCCATCACTATCCTTCTCCGAATTTCTAAACCGATGTCATTCGTTTTATTTATGGCGGTACCAAGGTTTATAAAATCTTTGACTACCTCGAAGCTGTAATTCTCAAGTTCCACAGTTGGTCCGAGTCTAATGGACGTCTTGCGCGTTGATACCATCAGCTTGGTCTTCTCGCCATTTACTGCCAGACCCACTTTGGCAGACTCCTTCTCAATTTGTTCAAAGGTGGCTGTTACCGCTCTCAATGTTCGACCTATTATTTCGATGTCATCGGCGTAGGCGAGTAACATGTGTTGTTTGGTGTACATAGTACCATTTCTGTTCACTTTTGCCTCTCGTATGACCTTTTCCAGCAGGATGTTAAAAAGGTCACACGACAAACTTGTCACCTTGTCTGAATCTTAGTTCGGTATTAAAGGGCTCCGAGAGGTCCTTTCCGACTTAAACTGCTGATATTGTGCCTGTTAAAGTTATCCTGCATAGCCGAATTCATTTTAGAGGAATGGCAAACGCAGACATGGCTTTATATACCTCTGAACGGATAGGGCTGTCGAATGCGGCTTTATAGTCGACGAATAGATGGAATGTGTTGATGTGTTTTTCGTGGGTTTTTTTCCAGGATTTGGCGCAGAGTGAATATCTGTCGATGTCATCGGCGTGGGCAAGTAACATGTGTTGTTTGGTGTACAAAGTGTCATTTCTGTTCACTTTTGCCTCTCGTATGACCTTTTCCAGCAGGATGTTAAAAAGACCACAAGACAAACTGTCACCTTGTCTGAATCCTCGTTCGGTATTAAAGGGCTCCGAGAGGTCCTTTCCGAATTTAATTTAATAGCCGAATTAATTTTGCAGGAATGCCAAACGCAGACATGGCTTTATATACCTCTGAACGGATTGGGCTGTCGAATGCGGTTTTATAGTCGACGAATAGATGGAATGTTTCGATGTGTTTTTCGTGTTTTTTTTCCAAGATTTGGCGCAGAGTGAAAATCTGGTCAATATGCCAGGTCTGAAGCCACATTGGTATGGTCCAATAATGTCATTGACCATTACCTTCAGTCGTTCACACAGTACGCTGGATAGCACTTTATATGCGATGGGAAGGAGACTTATTCCTCTATAGTTGGCACATATCGTCTTATCTCCTTTTTTGTGCTGAGGTTCCAATCATAGGGCATGCATTCCTCTAGCCAAATTGTAGTAATCAGCTGATACATGCTCCTTACCAGCATCTGACCACAAGTCTTGAATAGTTCGGCTTGTAACCCATCGGCGCCAGCTGCTTTATTATTCTTCAGCTTATTGATTGCTATTCTGACTTCGTCTTGGCTAGGTGGTATACACTCTATACCGTCATCTATTATTGGTTCTGAGGTATCCACTTCACTTCTACTATTTGATACCAGATCCTCTGCACACTGTCTGTATCTGTCGCCAGGTTTCCTTCTTTATCTCTAATAGGAGGATGTGCCTACATCAAAGAATTAAATAATTGTTCCTAAATTTTAGAACTATTCATAATTTTTTATTTCCTTTTATGAACTTTTTTTCCTAAACCAAATTCAAGGTATGAACAATTGTTTATAAATTCCAGAACTATACATAATTTTATATTTTCTTTTACGAACTTTTTCCAAGTCATGTCAGTTCTGAATAGTGCTCTTTTGTTTTACTTAAGAAATGTGTTTTGAAATGAACAAATTTGAAAAATCAGTGTAACGGTTTGGAATTTTTTATATTTTATAGATGTTGTTCAGCAGTGGAAACAAAAGCGTGATTAAATGTGTTTTGAAAAAATGTCGAAATCCCTAGTATATTTTTTCAGAAAATATATTCAAACTTTTTACACGGAATTTGGTCCGATTTCTTTCAGATAATCTAAATTCTCTTCCGAATTTCCATATATGAACATTTTCAGATTTTTATACCCTTCACCACACTGTGGTACAGGGTATTATGTCTTTGTGCATATGTTTGTAACAGGCAAAAGGAAACGAGATAGACCCATGGTTCCTTTTGAGAATATGCATAGAATCACTTTTTAAGTCGATTTATGCATGTCCGTCCGTCTGTCTGTCTGTCTGTCCATGTATTTTTGTGAGCAAAGTACAGGTCGCATTTATGATCCGAATTGGATGAAATTCGGCACAGCCCATTTGTTTGGCCCAAGGACGAACCCTATTGAAATTGGGAAAAATCGGTCCAGATTTAGATATAGCTCCCATATATATATTTAACCGATTTAATGTAAACGGTCCCAATATATCTTCCGATTTGCACGAAATTTGGTACAGCCTAATCATTTAGGTCTAGAATGATGTCTGCCAAGTTTCGTGAAAATCGGTCTAGATTTAGATATAGCTCCCATATATAGTTTCGTCCGATTTCATGTAAATTGTGCACCAAAGTCCCTATATATATTTCGATTTGCACGAAATTTGGCATAACGTACTGAATTGAGCCTAGAGTGATGTCTGCCAAGTTTCGAGAAAATCGGTCCAGATTTAGATATAGCTCCCATATATAGTTTCGTCCGATTTCATGTAAATTGTGCACCAAAGTCCCTATATATATTTCGATTTGCACGAAATTTGGCATAACGTACTGAATTGAGCCTAGAGTGATGTCTGCCAAGTTTCGAGAAAATCGGTCCAGATTTAGATATAGCTCCCATATATAGTTTTGTCCAATTTCATGTAAATGGTGCACCAAAGTCCCTATATATCCTTCGATTTGCACGAAATTTGACATAACGTACTGAATTGAGCCTAGAGTGATGTGTGCCAAGTTTCGAGAAAATCGGTCAAGATTTAGATATAGCTCCCATATATAGTTTCGTCCGATTTCATGTAAATGGTGCACCATAATCCCTATATATCTTTCGATTTGCACGAAATTTAGCATTACCTACTGAATTGAGCCTAGAGTGATATCTGCCAAGTCTCGTGAAAATCGGTCCAGATTAAGATATAGCTCCCATATATAGTTTCGTCCGATTTCATGTAAATGGTGCACCAAAGTCCCTATATATCTTTCGATTTGCACGAAATTTAGCATAACGTACTGAATTGAGTCTAGAATGATGTCTGGTATGTTTCGTGAAAATCGGCCCAAATTTAGATATAGCTCCCATATATAGTTTCGTCCGATTTCATGTGGTTCATGGTGCACCAAAGTCCCTATATATATTTCGATTTGCACGAAATTTGGCACAGAGTACTGAATTAGGTCCAGAATGATGTGTGCTAAGTTTCGAGAAAATTGGTCCATATTTAGACATAGGTCCCATATATAGTTTCGTCCGATTTCAAGAAAATTGTGCACCAAAGTCCCTATATATCTTTCGATTTGAACCAAATTTGACATAACGTACTGAATTGAGCCATGTTTCGAGAAAATCGGTCCAAATATAGATATAGCTCCCATATATAGTTTCGTCTGCAAGTTTCGAGAAAATAGGTCCAAATTTAGATATAGCTCCCATATATAAATTTAGTCCCGAATGATGTGTGCCAAGTTCCTCATGTTAGTCAGATTGACATCAATTTTTGCACAACGTACAAAATTGAGCATGTAATTACGTAGTTGCGTTTTCTAGAAGTACAGACATAGCCTAACGGATGACCTATTGATATTTGTATGAATTCGGTTTACATACTTTTGTCCCATTGTAACAAACGAATGACATGTTAATGGATAGATCTAGTTAGATTCACATTTAGATAAATATCACATATTTTATTTCATCCAATTTCATGTTAATAGTCCTGTTTAATATACCCACAGTGGTGAAGGGTATCATATAGTCGGCCCCGTCCGACTTTACTACTTTCCTTACTGGTTTTTGTATGTGTACGTCCCTGGGTGCTATGCCTAAAGCGGAACCAATATTCATAACATCGTGTAAAAATTACTGAACATTTGGAGTTATTGTCCAAATATAAGGTGCTATGCCTAATTGAGGACCAATATAGATCAATTTCGAACTTTTCGTTTTTTGTGACAATACCTTTCTTTACGCTAAATATTAAAAATATCGAAAATCGGTAGGTATCATTATATGGCGGCTAGGTCTAAATACGAGCCGATATAGTTTATTCTCGAACCTTACGTTCTAGTTTTTTTTTATCTCGATATCCTCCGAAGTTAGAATGATTACAACAGATGCGTACATTGACTTAATCGTCTTAGAATTCAATTCTTTGAAGGGTATAGACTGATAATATCGAGTACAGAATATCCCCTATACTATGGACGAATAAGTCTATATGGATACTTCCCCAAAATGCGGACAAATCAGTTAAATATTTTAATATAAAAAGGGTGAATATTAATAATTTTTGGTAGGGAGATTTGTTGCCATATACGATTACAAAAAAAAACCAGTAAGGGAAGTAGTAAAGTTAGACAGCGCCGACTATATGATACCCTTCACCACTTTGGGTATATTGTATATATGTATCCTTACAATTGCATGTCAATGATCCCTCGTAGGAACATACTCACGTCTTTCTGTAACCTATGATAAATTTAATTTCATTCGGGCAGATTTAGAGTCGTCTGCGTACCATGGGATAAATTTATGGAAAACGATTTATAGTAACATTTATAAACCCTATTCGGTACGCCGCACTGTTAAAAATTTAATTTCCATCAGACACACACTCGAAAAAAAATTTCGAGCGAATTTCGTGCAAATCCTCGAATATATAGGGACCTTGGTGCACCATTTACATAAAATCGGACGAAAATATATATGGAAGCTATATCGAAATCTGATCGAATTTTCACGGAACTTAACACACATCATTCTAGACCTTATTCATTACGCTGTGCCAAATTTCGTGCAAATCGAAAGATATATAGGGTCTTTGATGCACCAATTACCTAAAATCGGATGAAGATATATATGGGAGCTATATCTAAATCTAACCCGATTTTTACGAAACTTTGCACACATCATTGTATTTTTAATTCAGTACGTTATGCCAAATTTCTGATCTGTTTTTTTCTATAGAAAAATTTCCTCAGGTCCCTCTAAGGTGCCTTTTTCTATAGCAAAAATTCCTCTGGTCCCATTGGGTGTCTTTTTCTATAGAAAAATTTCCTCCGTTCCCTCTGAGGTTTCTTTTTCTATAGAAAAATTTCCTCAGGTCCCTCTAAGCTTGGAGCTTGGATTTCGCTCTTATAAATCCAGTGTATCACCTTTGGATTAAAACACTATTTAGAGCCTCATCACATATCGGCTTTGTCTACCCGTTCCTGCATGTGGTCATTTCATTTAAGTTTTCTGTCTAGAATGACCCCAGATATTTAACACTAGAACGCCGAAGGCAGTCATTTTGACCGCTTTCCGCTTTATTTAACTTTGAAATTGATATGAGTTAACTTTATTTGATATGATCATCACATTGATTTGAAAGATGTATTTTTTATAGTGTCAAATTTTATGTCTACCTAATTATTTACGTTAAGGTCCCTCGGACTCTCCCGATTATAGGCGATGTTTAACACCGTTTCAGCCTTCTTACAAAACAAGGTTTGATTATTTCCCCTCAAAAGTATTATAACGTCATCTGCATAACAGACGGGTTCAAATCCCTCCTCAGTTAAGGTCCAGTTAAGAGACTATTGATAGTGGTAACCCACAGCAGTGGTGATAAAATCCTACCATGCCGTATCCTTGTCCCTGATGTGGCTGACCCAAACTATGATTACCTGATCAACTCGAAAAGTCTTATAGGACTGAATAAGTGCTTCGGTGCCGACATTATTGAAAGCTCCCTCGATATCAATGCATACAGCTATAGAAACAAGTTTCTCCTCGAAGGTGCTTCCAATGTGGTGTACCACTTCGTGCAGAGCGGTTTCCACTGATCTTCCCTTTCGTAGTGTCGGCAGTCCGTTCTATATTTTTAAGTAAAAAAGAAGTTTGGCTTATTAACCTATAGGCTCTCAAATCTTTAAAATTTATGTTCAAATAAAATCCGGATAAGGCTACCTCACGACAGTAACATAAACTCGATTATATGTCTCAATTTTCAAGTGACATATGTATATCACATCAAGTGAAATATAGTCACAGGCACCCTGTCACGCATTTTTAGAATCTTTATGTCAATATCGATTGATTACAATGACTTAACTGAATCTCAGAAGTCAGGCTCTGCAGTACAGTAATTATTTTACTGCGGACGTTTTTATCGTGTGAATATCAATATGGTGAGAAGCCGATGCCGAGTGTCGAGTCTTCAGTCTGAAAGCACATCGATATATTTCAAACGAATAAATAAATACGTTTGAGGACTGCTTCTAGGAACATCGAATACAAGGAATGCCTCTAGTCTTTATACACTACTTATTTTAGACAAAGCGTGGATTTGAACGGCCCTGCTTATACATTGTGGACAATGAGGAATTGTCAGCGTGAATAAGAAAATCGATTGAGAATTAATTTTACAGAAGCATCCAAAATTGATTAGTAAAGATCAAAATGTGCTTGCAATACCTTGAAAACTTATGCCGAGTTCAAATTACCTATTCTGCAAAAGGAACATTTGGTATCAAGTTCGATTATTTCGTTCATCTAGTCCATTATGCTCCAACCGTTCTTTTTTGTTCTCGTCCACCTAGATCTTTATGTTCAACTGTAACATTTACCAATAAACGATTGAACTAAAATGAACTATGGAACTAACTGAATGAACCTAGTTCCTTCGACAAAACGTCGTCACACATTGTGGGCAATGGCGAATTATCCGCGAGCAACGAAAATAAATTCAACGAAGATTGATTTTGTGGAGGCAGCCAAATTATTTGGTGAAGATCAAAAAGCGTATGCAACAATTTGTATTGGCTTGAAACTATAGCAGTTCAATGTAAATATTCCACAAAAGGAACAATCGGTGGTATGACCGATTCATTAATTCATCTAGTTCCTTTTGCTCCAGTCGTTCCTTTTAGCTTTGGTGAGCTTAGTTCCTTTCGATACAATCGATCATCTCTACATTTTCCGTTCATTGACCAAATAACTGTCGGGTATCAGTGAACTAGTGAATCTATGAAACTAACTGAAACTAACTAACTTTTTGGGTGGCGAACCCAAGAAGTTCGAACCACTTCAGAAACAATATTGCCTACCTATAACCAATTTTAAAACATAAGTGAAGACGTGATATAGCTCCAAGAAGTTCACAAGAACTAATGCATAAGCTGACATGATATGAGAATAAGATATGTATATCGATGCCCCGAAAATTTTACCAACGAATAAAACATTAAACCGAAGGATTTGGTGCATGCACATACTAAGCACTCAACCACAGCATACTGTGTCCCACGCATAAAAAAGGAGACAAGACGATACGTACCAACTATACAGTAAATAGTCTCCTTCCCTTCGCATATTCATCGTGCTGTGTGAACGACTGAAACCAATGGTCGATGACATTTTTTGACCATACCAATGCGGCTTCAGATGCAATTTTGAACAGAAATGGGACTCGGTACACCAAATAACATATGTTACGCGCCTATGCCGAAAAAATCGACATAATGGGTCGAACATTGCGAGCGCTAACAGCCACTTTTGAACGAATTGAGAAGGAGTCTGCCAAAGTGGGACTGGCAGTAAATGGCGAGAAGATCAAGCTGACGTCCAGTAGGCCCAGATCAACTGTGGAACTAGAAAACTACAGCTTCGATGTAGTGAACGATTTTATATATTTCGGTACCACCATAAACAAAACTAATGGCATCAGCTTTGAAATCCATAATCGAGTCTGAGTAAGCAAATATTACCCGTGCTATTGTATGAATCTGAAGCATTGTTACTTGCGCAAGCAGATGAGGCAGCTCTTGGAGTGTTTAAGAGAAAAATTCTCCGAAAGATCTATGGACCTCTCTACGTTGACGGTGAATATCGTCGTCGAATGAACCATGAGCTATACCATATATTCTCGAACATGGGCATAGTCAGACGGATCGAGCGACTACGTTGCTAGGTCATGTTGTAAGAATGGATGAGGATTCCCCCCTCCAAATGCATATAAAAACGAGTCAAGTAATGGTTCACCCAGAAGGGTAAGGCCACGAATCCAATGGAAAGATCAAATAGAAGACAACATCTCGGATTATGGTATTTCAAATTGTATGATGACGCGCTTGGAAAACTTTTTTACGCTCGGCTCATGGCACAGCCGCTCTGTCACACACCAGCTAATTAAGTATGTACTCGGGTGTGGTAGTTAAAGGCAAATATTTAAAGGTGTATATGTGGTATGATATTGTTTAATATTACTATTTCCTCATAAGAGGGCAGAAACGTAGCGCGATCGCTTTGAAATTTTACATATAGTTCTAATAATGGTGAGATGATATTTAGGTGATGCAATGAACCGAAAACTTTATTTTTGTCTGATTTCCTAGACGGTCTAGAGATCAATATTATGTGCAAAACATCGCATATTTTATACGGTGAAGGGGGTCAGACCAAATACATAGAACGGCTGTTTAGATGATAATCGGTCAATATTCCGAGGGTCAAATCAACCAAAACCTTACGTAACCAAATTTTTATTTTATGGCTTAAATATTCAACTCGGAAAATTAGATTTGAAAAATATACCAGGGTTAGAAAGTGGAGCTGTTGACCTATAATCGGGCAAGAGCGTGCAAATATTGCCCAGGCTCAAAATATAGAACCGCAGAAAGTCAAATTTTCATGGTAGTTGTGTAGAGTATCATATCAATCTACGTCTCTTGTCAGGTTCCTCTTAAAATATTCATTGAAAAATCCTCTTTGTAATGGTCACCTTCCCCTTTTCCCACCACGATACACATCTCCGAACCTTGTGCAAAAGACACAAAACACAGCTTCTTTGTAGCCAACATGGAGATCGTCATTATCATCAGCATCACCATCATCATTGTTCCGAACATTTTCCACTTAATTCACCTGCCATTACTGGACATTTGCATTTTGTTGTCGTGTTGTTGTTGTTATGTCCCCCCTTACACAAAACAACAAAAACCACAACTACATCGGTAAAACTACCGAAAGCTCATTTTAACATTTGTTGTTAAAATTTTTATTATTAAAACAGGTGAATTGTTGATTATACGCTGCACTGATGTTCTGTGGTTGTTGTACTCCGAGATGTTGTTGCTGTTACGATTGTGGGTCAGCTTTTGGGTCATCGTACAACAATTAACCGCATCACCATATCTCAACAACAACAACGACAACACAGCGATATAAAACAATTTGAGGAATTGTGAAATTGTTTATTGTAGTTGTTGTTGTTTTTGTTGTTGTTCACATTTGTAGATCTCTTAACAGAAAGAAAAACAACGGTTTAGCAGGTTAACTGACAGAATGGCTGGATGGATGGACCAACCAACCCGCCACAGATAATAACTAGAGACATGTGTTGTAGATGTTTCGTGCGGAATGGTCAGAAAGGTGAGCGTGGCAGTACAGGTGAACGAATACAGTGGTGGGAAAGGGGACTAGGGAGAGGGATTTTTGGAAAAAAATATTTTTTTTTAGAAATCCACGCCTCTGTTGGTCGGCTAAAAAAATAATCACGACTTTGTTGATTGCCCAAAAAATATTTTTTTTAGAAATCCACGCCTCTGTTCCTTACTTCGGCATGGGGTACTGAATTGAGTGCTTATTACAGAATAGTTGTTCCATAAGCCGAGCTTAAAAAGTATTTCCAAGCGAGTCGGTCTTGTGTGCAAATCCCCCAATTTGGAAGACCACGTTCCAAGATGTTGTTTTCTCTTGGGTCTTTCCATCTAATTCGTGGCATTCCCCCTCTACGGGAAACATCAGTAGATTTTTTTCTTTCTAACACCCCAAGAGCTACCTCATCTGCTTGCGCCAGTACCCATGCTTCAGATCCATATAATAGCACGGGTAGTATCAGCGTCTTATAAAGTGTGAGTTTGGTCTGGCGGGAAGTGGCCTTGTTTCTAAACTGCTTACTTAGACCATAGTAGCATCTGTTGGCCATCACAATCCTTCTCCGAATTTCGATGTCATTCGATTTATTTATGGCGGTACCAAGGTATATAAAGTCTTTGACTAACTCGAAGCTGTAGTTCTCAAGTTCCACAGTTGATTCGAGCCTACTGGACGTCTTGCGCGTTGATACCATCAGCTTGGTCTTCCCGCCGTTTACTTCCAGACCCACTTTACCAGACTCCTTCTCAATTTGTTCAAAGGTGGCTGTCACCACTCGCAATGTTCGACCCATTATATCGATGTCATCGCCGTAGGCGAGTAACATGTGTTGTTTGGGATACAGAGTGCCATTTATGTTCACCTTTGCGTCTCGTATGACCTTTTCCAGCAAGATGTTAAAAAGATCACACGACAAACTGTCACCTCGTCTGAATCATTGTTCGGTATTGAAAGGGCTCCGATAGGTCATTTCCGACTTTAACTGCTGACCTTGTGCCACTTAAAGTTATCCTGCATAGTCGTATGACTTTAAACACATGACTTTAAACACCTCTGAAGGGATAAAAAAATATTTTTTATAAATCCACGCCTCTGTTGGTCGGCTAAAAAAATATTTTTTATAAATCCACGCCTCTGTTGGTCGGCTAAAAAAAATATTTGTTATAAATCCACGCCTCTGTCGGTCTATTGGTCGGCTAAAAAAATATTTGTTATAAATCCACGCCTCTGTCGGTCTGTTGGTCGGCTAAAAAAATATTTTTTATAAATCCACGCCTCTGTTGGTCGGCTAAAAAAAATATTTGTTATAAATCCACGCCTCTGTCGGTCTGTTGGTCGGCTAAAAAATATTTTTTATAAATCCACGCCTCTGTCGGTCTGTTGGTCGGCTAAAAAAATATTTTTTAATAAATCCTCGCCTCTGTCGGTCTGTTGGTCGGCTAAAAAAATATTTTTTATAAATCCACGCCTCTGTTGGTCGGCTAAAAAAAATATTTGTTATAAATCCACGCCTCTGTCGGTCTGTTGGTCGGCTAAAAAAATATTTTTTATAAATCCCCGGCTTGGGTGGTCGGTTTGTCGGCTAAAAAAATATTTTTTATAAATCCACGCCTCTGTTGGTCGGCTAAAAAAAATATTTGTTATAAATCCACGCCTCTGTCGGTCTGTTGGTCGGCTAAAAAAATATTTTTTATAAATCCACGCCTCTGTCGGTCTGTTGGTCGGCTAAAAAAATATTTTTTATAAATCCACGCCTCTGTTGGTCGGCTAAAAAAATATTTGTTATAAATCCACGCCTCTGTCGGTCTGTTGGTCGGCTAAAAAAATATTTTTTATAAATCCACGCCTCTGTCGGTCTGTTGGTCGGCTAAAAAAATATTTTTTATAAATCCACGCCTCTGTCGGTCTGTTGGTCGGCTAAAAAAATATTTTTTATAAATCCACGCCTCTGTCGGTCTGTTGGTCGGCTAAAAAAATATTTTTTATAAATCCACGCCTCTGTTGGTCGGCTAAAAAAAATATTTGTTATAAATCCACGCCTCTGTCGGCCTGTTGGTCGGCTAAAAAAATATTTTTTATAAATCCACGCCTCTGTTGGTCGGCTAAAAAAAATATTTTTTTGAAATCCACGCCTCCGTTGGTCGGCTAAAAAAATATTTTTTATAAATCCACGCCTCTGTTGGTCGGCTAAAAAAAATATTTTTTTGAAATCCACGCCTCCGTTGGTCGGCTAAAAAAATATTTTTTATAAATCCACGCCTCTGTTGGTCGGCTAAAAAAAATATTTTTTTGAAATCCACGCCTCCGTTGGTCGGCTAAAAAAATATTTTTTATAAATCCACGCCTCTGTTGGTCGGCTAAAAAAATATTTTTTATAAATCCACGCCTCTGTTGGTCGGCTAAAAAAATATTTTTTATAAATCCACGCCTCTGTTGGTCGGCTAAAAAAATATTTTTTATAAATCCAGAAGATTTTTTTATTTATTTATTTATTTATTTTTATTTTTTTTTTTTGCAAAAATCTATCCCAATATTTTTTGCCTCCACTGTGGATTTGTATGTTTGCTAATCTTACCCTCAAGAGGCCATCATAACGTTTTGAACCATAAATGATTTAACGGATATTGTGTGTGTTGAAAAAAAATCTACACATTTCCATTTTTGTCCGAAGTGATGCTGAAATGAAGCTCCAAAAAATCAACAAGATTTACATGCCACTCTATGTTAAATTTTAATGTTTTTAATTACGGCACTTTTTTTCTTGTTTTGGAAAATGTACTGCTTGGAAAAAATGTTTGAGGTGGAAAGTTTCTGGGTATCTGGAGAGAAAGAGCCGTAGATCGGATCATAAAACACTTAACAAATCACCTGTTCAAATTGGGATACATGTTTCTTTTGTGTGTGTGTGTGTGTGATCATTAAAAAAACTACAACAACTACTGGCATTTATTTGAACTTTTAAAATTTCTTAGAAAGTTAGCTTTGAAGAGATGCTGCCATTCTAGGAAGATGTGAAATGTGCAGAAAAATAAATTTATTTCTTCTTAGAATTGAAATTAAAAAAAAAAATGTAAAAATTGTCGAGATTTTGGAGTAATATGCAAATTTTGTTTGGGTTCTACAAAAAATTATTTAATTTATTTATTTTTTCTTTTTTTTTTTGTAGTAGAACAACCAAATTGTGGATAGTATTAAACCGGTAGTTAAATTTTTTAGCTGGCGATTTTTCAGGAATTTTGAAATAGAGTGTTCAAAGGTTGTTTATTTGGCTCATATATTTAGTCGAATTTTAAATATTGATACGAATTTTTAAAGAATTCCTTAGAAAAAATAATTTCGAGTTCGTGTCTTAAGTCTTTCGTTTTGCAAGCAAGCTTTCCAACGACAATAAAAACAGTATTTTGACAGTTAGTTTATTTTTTTTTCAACAACAATCACAGTACGTGACCAATTAGCTATAACATACAGGTGACAACAAACGTTCACACACACACTCACACACTCACCAACAAAGTGCGGAAACGTGCCAAAGATTAAGGGGTCCCTTGGTGGCAATTTAGCCGTTAAGCAAATGACAGATGACACATAACATGTGTCCACAGAGGCGTGGATTTATAAAAAAATATTTTTTTGGCCGACCAACAGAGACGTGGGTTTATAATTTTTTTTTTTTTTTTGGCCGGAGTGGCGTAGGGAATGATAGATACCAAGCAACGGCTCTGATTGGCTTTAACATGGCGAAGTCCAGGCTTATCTTGGTCCCTCTTTCATCTCAATTGTGGACACTGACCTCCCTGCGGTGTCACATGGGGAGCCGGATGAAATAGTGAGATAATATGTACCGCGAGTTCACCCATAAGAACTATAAAAAAATGGGTTGAGGCGTCGGGTTAGTTGCCCACTCTCGGAAAACACAACGAAAACCAAACCCACCTAATGTTGACGACCCCCGCAAACGTATAAAGGACCACGGGACTGGCGTAAGTAAATCAGATGATTACGGCCTGTATTATAGCTGCCATGAAACGATACATGAATTTGGCAGCGGATTTATGGTTAACAGGAGAATAAAAGACCTCGTCTCCAGATTTACTCCAGTAGATGAACGAATTGCTACAATCACTATAAAAGCGAAGTTCTTCTACATCAGTCTCATTTGCGTCCATGATCCGACCAAAGATAAAGATGAACAGGCCAAAGACATATTTTACGAGCGCCTAGAAACAGCATATGATCGTTACCCTGGCCATAAAATTAAAATTCTGCTAGAAGATTTTAATGCAATAATCGGAAGGGAAAATATCTTTGGCCCCACTGTCGGAAAATTCACCCTCCATGAAGAAACATCAGACAACGGCATGAGGTTAATTGACTTCGCGGCAGCAGAAAACATGGTGGTTAGCAGCACCAGATTCAAGCATCTCGATATACACAAGGCCACTTGGATTTCTCCCGATCGAACAACGAGAAATCAAATCGATCATGTTGTGATAGACGGAAGACATTCATCCGGTGTTTTAAACGTCCGATCGATCCGGGGAGCAAATATCGATTCGGACCATTACCTTGTGGCAGTCAAGCTATGCACCCGTCTTAATGTAGCAGCAAAGGTGCTATCTAATATAACATGGAAATTTGACGTCGAAAACTGCAAACAGAACAGGTAGCCGAGGCCCACTCGGCTCAACTTATCCAACTGCTTGACGAAAGCAGCCCTTGTCCCGATAATAGTAATATAGAAGCACAATGGCAGAGAATTGCCCACTCCCTACAAACTGCAGCAAAAGCAACACTTGGGTACTAAAGACCACCATCAAGAAATCCGTGGTACGATCAGGAGTGTCGTAATGCAACCCTGCGGACAGTAGCAACACGTAATGCGATGGAGAACTATCGGGAGACAAGGAGAGATGGGAGAAACGTGTTTGCAGAAAAAAGAAGAAAGAACAAGAAAAACGTGAGCGTGAGCAAATCGAGATGTACAGGAGTCAGAATGAAGTCCGAAAATTCTACCAATGGGTAAAACACCAAACCGAAGGCTTTGGTGCAGGCACATCCTCCTGTAGAGATGAAGAAGGAAACCTGGTGACAGATACAGACAGCGTGTTGAGGATCTGGAAGAAGCATTTTGAAATACTTCTGGTATCAAATAGTATCGGCGAAGAGGATACCCCAGAACCAATAATAGATGACGGTATAGAGTGTATACCACCTAGCCAAGATGCGGTCAGAATAGCAATCAATCGGTTCAAGAACAATAAAGCAGCAAGTGCCGATGGGTTACAAGCCGAACTATTCAAGATTTGTGGTCAGATGCTGGTCAGGAGCATGCACCAGCTGATTACTACAATTTGGCTAGAGGAATGCATGCCCAATGATTGGAACTTCAGCATCGTGTGTCCCGTGCACAAAAAAGGAGACAAGACGATATGTGCCAACTATAGAGGAATAAATCTCCTTCCCATCGCATATAAAGTTCTATCCAGCGTGCTGTGTGAACGACTGAAGCCAATAGTCAATGACATTATTGGACCATACCAATGTGGCTTCAGGCCGTGGCAATTCCACCATTGACCAAATGTTCACTCTGCGCCAGATCCTGGAAAAAAGAACCCACGAAAAACACATCGCCACATTCCACCTATTCCACACATTCCACCTATTCGTCGACTATAAATCCGCATTCGAAAGCCCTATCCGTTCAAAGGTGTATAAAGCCATGTCTGCGTTTGGCATTCCTGCAAAATTAATACGACTTTGCGGCATAACCTTAACTGGCACAAGATCAGCAGTTAAAGTCGGAACGGTACTCTCGGAGCCCTTTAATACCGAACGAGAATTCAGACAAGGTGATAGTTTGCCGTGTGACCTTTTTAACATCCTGCTGGAAAAGGTCATACGAGAGGCAAAGGTGAACAGAAATGGCACTGTGTTACTCGCCTACGTCGATGCCATCGACATAATGGGTCGAACATTGAGATCGGTAACAGCCACCTTTGAAGACCTTTCAACAAATTGAGAAGGAGTCTGCAAAGTGGGTCTGGCAGTAAACGGCGAGAAGATCAAGCAGATAGTATCAACGCGCAAGACGTCCAGTAGTCTCGCACCAACTGTGGAACTTTAGAACTACAACTTCGAGATAGTCAATGATTTGATATACCTTCGTACCGCCATAAATAAAACGAATGACATCAATTTTGAAATTCGGAGAAGGATAGTGGTGGCCAACCGATGCTACTATGGTCTGAGCAAATAACTCAAAAGCAAGGCCACCTCCCGCCAGACCAAAGTCACACTCTACAAGACGCTGATACTACCCGTGCTGTTATACGGATCTGAAGCATAGGTACTTACGCATGCAGATGAGGCAGGTCTTGGAATGTTTGAGAGAAAAATGTTTCGAAAGATCTATGGGCCGATCTGCGTTGACGTACCAGCTATTCTCGGACATCGACATTGTTAGACGTATTGAGCTGCAGCGACTACGTTGGCTAGGTCATGTTGTGATAATGGATGAAGATGCCCCAGCCCTGAAGGCATATAAAAGCGAACCAGCTGATGGTTCACGCAGAAGGGGAAAGCCAAGAATACGTTGGAAAGATCAAGTCGAAGACAACATCGCCGAAAATGGTCTCTCAAATTGGAAAAATTGCGCAAAAGACCGACGCGCCTGGTAGTCTTTATACCCTTCTTCACACTGTGGTACAGGGTATTATGTCTTTGTGCATATGTTTGTAACAGGCAAAAGGAAACGAGATAGACACATGGTTCCTTTTGAGAATATGCATAGAATCACATTCTACGTCGATTTATGCATGTCCATCTGTCCGTCCATGTATTTTTGTGAACAAAGTACAGGTCGCAGTTATTATCCGATTTGGATGAAATTTGGCATAGGTCACTTGTTTGGCCCAAGGACAAACCCCATTGAAATTGGGAAAAATCGGTTTAGATTTAGATATAGCTCCCATATATATTTTCGTCCGATTTAATGTAAATGGTGCGCCAAAGTCCCTATATATCTTTCGATTTGCACGAAATTTGGCACAGCGTAACAGGTCTAGAATGATGTGTGCTAAGTTTCGTTAAAATCGGTTCAGATTTAATTATAGCTCCCATATATATTTTCGTCCGATTTAATGTAAATAGTGCACCAAAGTCCCTATATATTTCTCGATGTGCACGAAATTTGGCACATCGTAATGAATTAGGTCTAGAATGATGTGTGTTAAGTTTACTGAAAATCGGTTCAAATTCAGATATAGCTCCCATATATATTTTCGTCCGATTTAAGGTAAATGGCGTACCAAAGTCCTTTAATATCTTCCGGTTTGCACGAAATTTGGCACATCGTTATTAATTAGGTATATTATGATGTGTGTTAAGTTTCCTGAAAATCGGTTCAGATTTAGATATAGCTTCTATATCTGACCAAATGAAAAATTTAGTATCGGTTGCAGAATGGCATGTTTATTGATCCAATTTAATTTTACTGGTCCTTTAAAAATGCGACGCCTGTTAGGATTCATCTGTTGAATATACCCAAAGTGGTGAAGGGTGTCATATAGTCGGTCCCGACCGACTTTACTATTTTCCATACTGGTTTTTAAGCTCGGTTGTGGAACGAAAGTTCTGCCACAAGCCAGCTAAGTAAGTAAGTAAGTATTTTTGGACGACCAACTGAGACGTGGATTTATAAAAAATATTTTTGGGCAATCAAAAGAGCCGTGGATTTATAAAAAATATTTTTTGAGCCGACCATCAGAGGCCTGGATTTATAAAAAAGATTTTTGTACAGAATTACACATTTTCCCACGTTCATATCACTCATGTTCCCGTTATTTTGAAATGAAACTGAAACATTTCAATTAACATCTTCTTTTCATATCAAATTAACTTCCCCTCCCCCTCCCCCTCATCTTCTCTTCCACCATCACACTCAAAACCCAGAAGCTCAACTCGGCATGAAATTGGGTTTATTGTCATGATAAATGTGTGTGTGTGTGTGTGCCCTTCGGAATTTCAAACCCCCAAAAGTATTGGGGACCTTTCCTTCATAGCAAATGTCACGAGTTTCAAATAAATATTTTAATTTATTGTTTCAATAATTTTTTAAATAAATAGAGGATATCCAACGAAACAAAGAAAAGCATTTCATTTGAAATGTTTCTCCATCACCTTCTTGGCCAATTGTTTCCGTTAACGAAATTTGGTTTACCCATTTCACTTTGTTGTGGTTGTTGTCATTATTGATTAGTGAGGTAATAAAAATTGTTGTGGTGTTGTTGTTGATGTTTTTATGAAAAAGCTGACTTATATTTGCCAACACTTTTTGGCCCATGGTTTTAATGGATTTATTTTTCAAAATGTATTTTCGATTTTTTCCTGTCTTAAACAATGGTCTCATTTATTTGAACAAATTGATTGTTAATTAACAATTGAAATAATTAACACTTTTAATTTTTTTTGCATAACGTGTTGATTTATATTTTTTTAAGTGGAGTTTTGTAAGGAATATTTTTTGGAGCTGTGGATTTTTAAAGAATATTTTTATGGAGTTCAAAAATAGGCGTGGGTTTTTAAAAAATATTTTTTTTGGAGATCTTTTTTTTTCGAGGACCAAAATAGGCGTGGATTTTTAAAGAATATTTTTTTGGAGATCCTATTTTTTTTTTTTTTTTTGAGGACCAAAATAGGCGTGGATTTTTAAAGAATATTTTTTCGGATATCCTAATATTTTTGTCGAAGACCAAAATAGGCGTGGATTTTTAAACAATATTTTTTCGGATATCCTAATATTTTTTTCGAAGACCAAAATAGGCATGGATTTTTAAAGAATATTTTTTTGGAGATCCTAATTTTTTTCGAAGACCAAAATAGGCGTGGATTTTTAAAGAATATTTTTTTGGAGATCCTAATTTTTTTTCGAGGACCAAAATAGGCGTGGATTTTTAAAGAATATTTTTTTGGAGATCCTAATTTTTTTCGAAGACCAAAATAGGCGTGGACTTTTAAAGAATATTTTTTCGGATATCCTAATATTTTTTTCGAAGACCAAAATAGGCGTGGATTTTTAAAGAATATTTTTTCGGATATCCTAATATTTTTTTCGAAGACCAAAATAGGCGTGGATTTTTAAAGAATATTTTTTCGGATATCCTAATATTTTTTTCGAAGACCAAAATAGGCGTGGATTTTTAAAGAATATTTTTTCGGACATCCTAATATTTTTTTCGAAGACCAAAATAGGCGTGGATTTTTAAAGAATATTTTTTCGGACATCCTAATATTTTTTTCGAAGACCAAAATAGGCGTGGATTTTTAAAGAATATTTTTTCGGATATCCTAATATTTTTTTCGAAGACCAAAATAGGCGTGGATTTTTAAAGAATATTTTTTCGGATATCCTAATATTTTTTTCGAAGACCAAAATAGGCGTGGATTTTTAAAGAATATTTTTTCGGATATCCTAATATTTTTTTCGATCACCAAAATAGGCATGGATTTTTAAAGAATATTTTTTTGGAGATCCTAATTTTTTTCGATCACCAAAATAGGCATGGATTTTTAAAGAATATTTTTTTGGAGATCCTAATTTTTTTTCGAAGACCAAAAAAAATCAGGATCAGCTAAAAAATTTAGGGGTCCAACTGAGGCGTGGATTTAAAAAAAAATCAGCGACCCGACAGGAGCGTTGTTAAGCTAACAAATGTAGGGGTCCAACTGAGGCGTAGATTTAAAAAAAAATATATATCTTTACAGAAGACCTCCTACCGAACTTCATTAAACAAAAATCTCCTTCAACTCTTCTATAGTTAACTCCGCGAAATTTTTATTTTAAAGAGCCACTTATCAATCTCATATTCATTGTATCAAAATATTTCCTCTTCATTAAAAATTAAGTCTTCATAATTTATTATCCCCCTCCCAATTGACATTTACGGCACGTTCAAATATTTTCAATAATTTTGATTAAAATAATTACTGACAATATAATGTGTAACAAAGAAGAAAATGAACATTGTATCGTTGTTCGAATGGTGCCAACAGAATACAAACTAATTGGCTAGATGATGAGCTTTCCATACCATCTTCAGTTTAAGTAGAATAGTAAAGAACCCTACAATCTGTTAAAGATTTTAATTGGGCGCCATGGTGATAAAATTAAAATTATAACGAAAGGGTCAAAGTCGGGCGGTTATATGTTACCCTACACCTCTTTTGATATACAAAGGGTTTTACAAATGACCCTGAAAAATTTAATTTATTCTGTGAACGCACCCTGACCCTAATCATAGAACTATCACTGTCTATTTTTGTCGAACGTCCTGTGGATGTGATTCGATGAACTAACTGCATTCACTCACATTTTTGGTCGGATTTCTCAGTGAATTCTACGGAGTTCTTGAAACCCCTTTATTTGGCGGATTGACTCAGACCAGAGGCTTCCTTCTTATTTTTGTCATAGAAGCGAAATGGCTAGTTTAAAAATTTTTATATGTAGTTTCAGCCAGAATCGCAGGCGCATTTGGTGCATTTTCGAGGGTGTACGGGATTCAATTAGATTCAAGAATACCGCCACAGGAATTTTGTTGCTGCTCCAGCATATCTCTCAGTGAGTCTCAGCCATTTGAGTTCTCGTTTGGAATACGAGCAGCTAACATCGCATGAAAGCACCTTACTTAGTCAGGAGAAATAACAGTGGGAATACGCAGCATATAACACCATATACACGGCTAGGTGAACGGATTTTTCGAAAAATTATCAATACTGTTGCCACTCGCTACGAAAACCGGAATTAGAGAAAAAATTCCTTACCGATACGATGATGTTGGCCATGGTGGATGGATGGGTCCTGAAAGTTGAAGAACCCGTATTTGAACACAGAAAAATAGTCAAAGAGTTGATTCAGATTATTTTTCCAACCGCCTCAGAAAGCTATCCATGTGGATCAGATTCTCGCGTAGCTAAGAAGAATTTCCGTAAAAGAATCAATACTGCTGTCGTTCGTTACGAATAGCCGAAGTAAAACCAAAATTCTCTCCCGAGAGGAGTGTATTGTCCGATAAACTTCAGTAGTACTTTGTTGTAATACCCTTGAGAATAAGTTGGTGATAGAACATAATTTTGAAGTGATGCGATCATAAAATAAAATAGTGACTATCAGCGGAAGCAATACAACTCTTAAACCCTGAACGAACGGATAACGGAACGGTTGTCACACTTTGCGACATAACTGTGAGAGATTCAAAGAGTAGTGCAGTACACCAAAGAGTAGTGCACTACGACCTCAAAGAGCCCTTCAAGCCGAGGATGAGACGTTGCCGAAGTCATCAAGAACGCCAAGTAATCCAAAGTTTTTGGTTCGGTCAGATATTTACGTAACCCTTTACTATATGTCAGTTTCTGAAGAATGGGAAATTGGCATGTCCCACAGGTTAAACCTTACAATGCTATCAGAAAGGGATGAATCATAGAGATTATTTGGTAGCGTTATTTCTTCTATTGAAGAGCAGTTTTCCATTAGTCCAACACCCCCATGGCCATAAAGGTCACTCGATACATGTTTGATAATCTAATATATGCACTGAAGTCGTAGGCCTGTAAAGTGGAACCGCTATTTCCCCAAGGAAAAGTGATATCTTCGCAACTGTTCACATTTCTGATATTCCACAACTGCGAAACGAAATCCATAGGGATGATTCTACGATCATGGAGCCGGATCTAATCCTTCGAATTTGCTCCAGCTAAGGAAATATCAAGCACTAAGTCAATAGTCACATTTTTAATAACTTGGTGGGCTACGAACAATATATTTAAATCAATGACCGGTTGCACCTCTTACCACGTCAGTGGAAAGGTTTGTGGTGCAAGTGTACTTTTGAGTGTAGGTGATACGCAGTGAAAGGAAATGTCAGGAGATGGTATTGTGGAAGCTGTGGACCATCTTTATGAGGAGACGAAGATCATACTTCAAACAATTATATAGGTACATGTTATCGTCGGGAAAGCCCTACCATAGCCTATTGAACATAATTTTGTCCACCCAGGCACTTCTGTACAAATCTTAATGTACTGGAGATTTGGTACCTAATCCACGTTATTTGTAGCTTTCGGAAGTTGTAGCCTCAGTGGCGACTAGCTGAGTCGATCTAGACATGTGTGTCCGTCTCTCCACCTGTCCGCCTGTCCATTATAATTAGTGAACACACAGTTATGGTCACAGTTATGGATTACCAGACTGGAGGGCGGAAATATAGCGCTCATTGCTTTAAAATGTTCCATGGGGTTCCAGTTATGGTCAAGCACAACGCCTACAATTTTCGATGATGATCAGAATTTTTGGAATGAACTTGACCGAAAACTTAGTTTTTTTTTTTTTTTTTTTTTTTTTGAGTCGATCTAAATCCGAACATCAAAACACAACCCACTGTGAATGGAATCTGGCCAAGTAATTAGTAGGGTTGTACTGAATAATAGTAATATTTGTCGACCTCTAGTCGGTAAAGAGGGCGCAAATATCGCGAACCACAGGATATATAGAATATAGAAACACAGAAAATTAGATTTTCGTGGATGTTGTGTAGGGTATCATATGGTCGGCCCGTCCGACTATACTGCTCCGCTTACTGGTTTAAACTACGTTTCTTACCTTATTGGCCTTACCTTCTAGCGCTTGTGGCGCCCAAATAGACAAGAATTTTCAATTATATTTTTAATTGGCGCCTAAAAGTTCTCTCACTAAAATAAATTGTTATATAACTTTTATATAACTTTTCGAGGATTTTCTAGCCCTTGTGGTGCCCAAATAGGTGGGAGTTTTTGGCAGCGTTGATGTGGATTTTTCAATTAATTTGTTATTAGAAGTTGCCACCCAAATGGTGTGCTACGTTAGCAGCCTAGCTGGCGCCCAATAGTTGCATTTTGTTTTCAAAATATTCTGTAGCGCTTGCTCACGTACTTTATAGACCTAGATCAGATAAACGTGAATTTTTAGCGGCCTTATGATGCCCAATTGTCATTATTTTAGAAATTTGGAGCCCAAAAGGTCATCAATTTTTAACTACATTTGTTGCCTTCTTTAGGCCTTGTGTCTTACTAATATACAACATTTTCCTAGCCCTTGTGGCGCCCAACTAGACATCTTCATGTATGTACATAGCCCTTGTGGCGCCCAATTATTATTAAGACTATTTTCTTTTTATTTTTTATGACCACTGAAGGGTCATAAATTTTAGGTGTCTAAATAGCGCCCAACAGTTTTTAGAGTAGCGTAGACCTTTTATAACAATTTTAGGAAGAGGACGCCTAGATGGATTTTTTTAAGTGTAGATTTTCAAACATTTTTGGGCATTTGTGGTGCCCATATAATTTTAGGAGACTGAATGGCGCCCAACAGTTTTGGAGGGGAGGTGGCGCCCGACAAGCGTAGGCATTTTTGAACAATTTTAGGAAGAGGAAACATAGAGGCCATATGTTTTTTGTGGCGCCCAACTATTTGTGAAAGATGGTGGCGCCCAACAAGAGGGGATTTTTTCGAAAATTTTTAGGAAGTGAAAACCTAGAGGCCTTTAATTGTCGATTTTTTCTAACATGTCTTCGGGCATTTGTGGCGCCCATACAATTTTAGGAGTCTGAATGGCGCCCAAATATTTTTTGAGAAATGGTGGCGCCCAATTAGTGGGTATATTTTTAAACAATTTTAGATAGAGGTAGCCTAGAGGCCATAAGTGTATATTGTTTAAACATTGATTTGAGCATTTGTACCTCCCAACTATTATTGAGGGAGGCCTTTAAGTGTAGGTTTTTAAACATTTTTCGAGCATTTGTAGTGCCCAACTATTTTATGAGGTATGGTGGCGCCCAACAAGCGGAGATTTTTAAACAGCTTTAGGAAGTCTAGGTGTCTGAATGGCGTCCAACAGTTTTAAGAGGGCATGTGGCGCCCAACATAGCGTAGATATTTTCGTACAATTTTAAAAAGAGGAAGTCTAGAGCCCTTTGGGTGTGTATTAAAAAATTCATAATTCTTCGAGTATTTGTAGCGACAATATAATTTTAGGTGTCCTAATGGCGGCCAAAAGTTTTGGGAAGGGAAATGGCGTCCAAAGTAGCGAAAGCATTTTTTAAACAATTTTAGGATGAGGAAGCTAGAGGCCATAAAAGTATATTTTTTGAACAGTTATTCGAGGATTTGTGGCGCCCAACTATTTTCTTAAGTGATAGTGGAGCCCAACAAGCGGGGATTTTTTTTTAACAATTTTCGGAAGAGGAACCCTAGAGGAAATAATCGTATATTTTGAAAACATTAATTCGATCATTTGTTGCGCCCAACTATTATTAGGGAGAGTGGCGCCCAACAAGTGGAAATGTTTTAAATAAATTTAGGAAGAGGCCTTTATGTGTGGATTTTTAAACATTTTTCGAGCATTTGTGGTGCCCATATAATTATAGGAGTCTGAATGGCGCCCAACAGTTGTTTGAAGGAGAGTGGCGCCCAACCTATTATAGGCATTTTGAACAATTTTTAGGATGAGGAAGCCTAGAGGCCATAAGAGTATATTATTTAATCATTTCTTCGAGCATTTGTGGCGCCCAACTATTTTTTGAGAGATGTTGGCGCCCAACAAGTTGGAGATTTTAAACGATTTTAGGAAGAGGAAGCCTAGAGGCATTTAGGTGTGGATTTGTTTAACATTTCTTCGAACATTTGTGGCGCCCATACAATTTTAGGAGTCTGAATGGCGCCCAACAGATTTTGGAGGGGAGTTGGAGCCCAACAAACGGAATTTTAGGAAGAGCAACCTAGAGGTCTTTAGGTGCGAATTTTTGTTTTAATATTTCATCGAGCATTTGTGGCGCCCAACTACTGTTTTTGAGGTATGGTGTACCCAACTTCTGAAAAGTGCTTCAATTACCTTCCGCTCAATTATAGCGCATCACTTTTGGCTTGATTGCGATAATAAGCTGAACCATAAATCCTTTTCTAGCCATAAATCCTCCGCTAATGCAATAATTGTCAATTAAAGCGAAATGAGCAAATATTCCCATTTTTGTGTTATGCGCCGCAAGATGTGAAAGACTTCTAGCGCTGGCGCAGCAGCTTAACAACCCACCGACTGGCTTATAAGAATTCCGTATCGTAAAGCAAAGCAAAGCACAAAAAAATGAATATAGAACTCGAAATGCCCCAACCCAAAACGTGTTCATAAATATTGACAATTTATAAAGCGTTCGACAGCCAATTGACAGTTAATTGACAAGTGACAAAAATTGCCATACAAAAACAAGACGAAAATAAAAAAAAATGCTCACACGCTGGATAACAAGCGTTGAAGCGCAACAAATCGAAATCGAAGCTGGCGTAACGAAACGAAATGGTCAATTCACGTTTGATGCTGAGAGAGGGGCCAACAACAAAAAAACGCTACAACAAATTGCGCACGTGATGCCAAAACAACTGTCATTATGACATTCTTTCACTTAGTGCCGGCACTTTACTGGATGGCTGGCTGGTCGGATGGATGGCTCAGGCATCACATCAGGCCAAACTGCAGAATCCAATGTGGCAATCCAGCCAGACATCCTTGCCTTGGATGACCAGGCCAGATTGATCGGCATATTTTTTGGTTGCTGCCGATTTTTTTTCGGCTTCGGTTTCGTCACGTCCAAAGGCTCTGTGCAACAACAAAAAACCGTCCCTATAAAATAGCAAGTTCTCTTTAAACAAGTTTAATCTTGTTAGCAGGCCATGGTCCGAAGCCAAATCACAACATTGTCTTTAAGAGAGCCGAATCGAACCGAACATAGCCAATAATTGTTTGTGTGTGAAGTTAGTAAATTTAATCGATTGCTCCTTTGGGTATTTGGTTTTTGCCGACACCACCATCGCCGATCGGCAGCGTCATTGTCGTTGTCATTCGCTTCACGCTACTGGACTGCTGCGTTTCTTTGATTTTTTTATTGAAATCGATTATTATTAGCCAAGACAAGCCAGCCGAACACTTTGCCAGCCGGGCAGCAGGGTAGCCGGCTAACAGCCATCCAAATGGTGAGAGAATATTTCGCTTAATTGGCTCAATTATTTGTGGTATCTGAAAATGTATGAATGATTGTCGCGCAAATGTTTGGGGTTTTTTTTTCTTCAGGTATCTGCGGAACTTGCCATGAATGGTAGTGGTGGTGGAGGAATTGTCACTTCGCCGTCAACCAAAAGTGAAGGTGTTGAAGTTGGAGCATACTTTTCTTGCGACCGGACAAATAATTGGAATATTCCCATTGGTAAAGGAATGTCAGAGTCTAACAAGCGCAGGGGGAATTATTTGAAATGGGACAAAAAAATCTCCAGTGGAATCTAAGCAGGTTGAGACAACAAAAAAGCCGGAGAAAGTTTTCTTCAATAAGGTCAATGAGCGGGAGGAAGCTTAGAGTACAAAAAGTGAGGATATCTTAAATTGAGTATTAATGGCGGCCAACAGTTTTTGGGCGAGAAGTGGCGCCCAACTATTTTTAGGGTAGGTGGCGCTCAAGGAGAAAAAATCTTAGAGGCCACTGAGACTAGATTTTTTTTAGATAATTTTAGGAGTCAGAATGGCGCCCAACCACACTGGGTTTTTTTAATATTTTAGGAGGACGAAGCCAAGAGGACAATAAACGGGAGTATTTAAATTTTCTAAGGAGTTAGAATAGGGCCCAACAGTTTTGAAGAGGAGGTAGGGACCATAAAATAGAAAGAGGAAGCCTTGAGTCCTTTAGGAGCGGATTTTTTAACATTTATTCGAGCATTTGTGGCGCCCAACTGTTTTTGAGGAATGCTGGCGCCCATCCACACGGGGCGTTTTAAACCATTTTAGGAGGACGAAGCCAAGAGGACAATATATGGAGATTTTTAAAAGCATTTTCGACCATTTGTGGTGCCCAGCAGGTTTTAAAGGGGAGATGGCACCCAACAAGGTGAGATTTTTTAACAAATTTTAGGTTGACGTCACAGTGGCGGGGAATTATTAAATAATTTTACAGGCCACTGAGCCTGCTTAAGGAGTCAGAATGGCGTCCAACAGTTTTGGGAGGTAGTGTCCATTAAAGAGGAAGAGGAAGCCTAAAGACCTCTAGGTGCGGATTTTTTAACATTTATTCGAACATTTGTGGCGCCCAAATATTTTTGAGCTATGATGGCGCCCAACTATTTTTGAGGAATGCTGGTGCCCAACCACACGGGGCATTTTAAACCATTTTAGGAGGACGAAGCCAAGAGGACAATAGGCGGGCATTTTTAAATACATTTTCGAGCATTTGTGGTTCCCAGCAGGTTTTGAAGCGGAGATGGCATCCAACAAGGTGAGATTTTTTAACAAATTTTAGGTTGAGGTCACTGTGGCCGGGAATTATTAAATAATTTTACAGGCCACTGAGCCTGCTTTAGGAGTCAGAATGGCGTCCAACAGTTTTGGATGGGTGGTAGTACCCATCAAATAGGAAGAGGAAGCCTAAAGACCTCTAGGTGCGGATTTTTTAAGATTTATTCGAACATTTGTGGCGCCCAAATATTTTTGAGGTATGATGGCGCCCAACCACACGGAGCGTTTTAAACCATTTTAGGAGGGCGTAGCCAAGAGGAAAATAGGTGGGGATTTTTAAAAGCATTTTCGATTATTTGTGGCGCCCAACATTTTTAGGGGGAGGGTGGCGCCAACAAGCTGGGATTTTTCAAAAAAAAAATTTTGGAGGTTGAGACTTAGACGTCTCTAAGGGGGAAAATTTTGAAATAATGTTAGCAGAGTAAAAGGCGCCAAAAAATTGTTTGAGTTATGGTGGCGCCCAACAATTGGCGATTTTTTTAATTACGAAGAGGAAGACTTTTAAATAATTTTAAGAGTCTCAATGGCGCCCAACATTTTCTGGAGGGAATGTGGCGCCCAACAAGCGGGGATTTTTTAATAAGAATAGGAAGCCTATAGGTCTTTAGGTGGTTAGGAATTTTAAACATTTGTTCCAACTTATGTGGCGCCCAACAGTTTTTGGAGGGTAAATGGCGCCCAACCACAGTGGATATTTTAAACAGTTTTAGGCGGAGGAAGCTTAGAGGTCACTGATGCAGGAGATTTTAAAATTAATTTAGGAGGTTGAGTGGCGCTCAAGAGATTTTTGCGGTATTGTTTCGAGCATTTGTGGCGCCCAACTAATTCTTGAGGTATTGTGGCGCCCAAGAAGCGGCGTCATTGATGCAGGAGATTTTAAAATTAATTTAGGAGGCTGAGTGGCGCTCAAGAGATTTTTGCGGTGTTGTTTCGAGCATTTGTGGCGCCCAACTAATTCTTGAGGTATTGTGGCGCCCAAGAAGCGGCGATTTTTCAACAATTTTAGGAAGAGGAAGCCTAGAGGTCTTTAGGTGAGAATTTTTCAACCTGTATTCAAGCATTTGTGGCGCCCAACAGTATTTGGAGGGTAGGTGGCGCCCAACCAGAGTAGATATTTATATCCCCTTTAGCAGGAGCAAGCTTATAGGTCACTGAGGCAGGGAATTTCAAAATAAAGTTAGGAGACTAGATGGCGCCCAACAGATTTTTGCGGTATGGTGGCATTTTTCGAGCATTGGTGCCTCCGAGGAGTGGTGGCGCCCAACAAGCGGCGATTTTTTAAACAATTTTAGGAAGAAGAATCCTAGAGGCCTTTTGGAATGGATTTTTCAACATTTATGCGAGCATTTGTGGCGCCCAACAGTTTTTGGAGGGTCAGTGGCACCCAACCACAGTGGATATTTTAATCCCTTTTAGGAGGGAGCTTAGAGGTCACTGAGGCAGGGAATTTTAAAATAAAATAAAGAGACTGAATGGCGCCCAACAGATTTGTGCGGAACGGTGGTATTTTTCGAGGATTGTTTGGCGCCCAACCATTTTTTGAGGTATAAGGAGGAAGAGAAAGCCTAAAGGCATTTAAGTGCGGATTTTTCAACATTTATTCGGGCATTTGTGGCGCCCAACCAGAGTGGATATTTTAAACAGTTTTAGGACGAGGAAGCTTCATGGTCATTGAGGCAGAGAATTTTAAAATAAATTTAGGAGACTTAATGGCGCCCAAAAGATTTTTTGCGGTATGGTGGCATTTTTCGAGCATTTGTGGCGCCCAAATCTTATTTGAGGTATGGTGGCGCCCAACAAATGGTGATTTTTTAATCAAATTTAGAAGGAGAAAACTTATAGGCCTGTGATGGTGGGAATTTTTAATAATTTTAGGAGATTGAATGGCGCCCAACAGTTTTTTGAATAATTTTTGCTGGAGGCGAATAGCCGTGGATTTTTAAAGAAATTTTCAAAGAATCTTAGAGGCCATAAGGCGTGGATTTTTTAAAGAAATTTTCAAAGAGGCGTGGATTTTTTAAAGAAATTTGCAAAGAATCTTAGAGGCCATTAGGCGTGGATTTTTTAAAGAAATTTTCAAAGAATCTTAGAGGCCATTAGGCGTGGATTTTTTAAACGAAATTTTCAAAGAATCTTAGAGGCCATTAGGCGTGGATTTTTTAAACGAAATTTTCAAAGAATCTTAGAGGCCATTAGGCGTGGATTTTTTAAACGAAATTTTCAAAGAATCTTAGAGGCCATTAGGCGTGGATTTTTTAAACGAAATTTTCAAAGAATCTTAGAGGCCATTAGGCGTGGATTTTTTAAACGAAATTTTCAAAGAATCTTAGAGGCCATTAGGCGTGGATTTTTTAAACGAAATTTTCAAAGAATCTTAGAGGCCATTAGGCGTGGATTTTTTAAAGAAATTTTCAAAGAATCTTAGAGGCCATTAGGCGTGGATTCTTTAAAGAAATTTTCAAAGAATCTTAGAGGCCATTAGGCGTGGATTTTTTAAAGAAATTTTCAAAGGATCTTAGAGGCCATTAGGCGTGGATTTTTTAAAGAAATTTTCAAAGGATCTTAGAGGCCATTAGGCGTGGATTTTTTAAAGAAATTTTCAAAGGATCTTGGAAGTTTTTTTAAACAATTTTTTTTATTCCCTATTTTAATTCTTCAATCTCCTTTTGTAGTCATAATTTTGCTTCTTTTCAAAAGATGCCGCTCCATAATCATCCCATTTAAAAAATTCCTCAGCCATGTAATTGTCATATGACTTTTACATTTTAAGTTTCAAAATCCATTCCAGTTTCGTTTTATGTGACAATTATCTGGGGGTTCATCAAACGAAAAAAAAATGCGACAATATTCCACATCTGGGAGACTAGTTCTGCTGAAAGTAATCTGACATCAACAAAAAAATTCTAAACTAGGATGTTTTTCTTCTTCTACTTTTTCTGTAATGAGTGACTTTGTAGCATTGCCACTATCTGTGGCAACAGGTGAACGATTAACCTGAAGAGTTTCGCAGAAAAACTGAAATTATTTCAAGTTGCATAAATCTGAAAACAATTTTATAGGAACTTTAAAACTACAAAAAAACTACACACTCACATATCCCAACAGGCGTTGGTGATGAAATTATAAATAATTGTCTTTTGTTGTTGCTGCTGGAAGTGACCACTCACTCTGCCAGCAAAACATACAAAAAATCACTGTCTGACTGACCATCTGTTTGTCAGCAGTTGCATTACAGCTGTGACACACAGTGATGGTAGTTTAAGTACCCCACCAAACCAGGACAATTATCTTCCAAATAGTCTCCATTCGCAGTGAGGAGTTCACAAACAGTCATTATACCTCTGTGGTTACAAACAAACAAAAAACTCCAACCGCCACAAAACACTTAGATGAGTATTCGAAAAATTGCTTTACCAAAGTATAATTAGGCAGCAGCAAAAACAACAAAACTGGAACTAGTAGCCACCTTCTTCCAACAACAATAGCGGTAGTTCGAGGGGAAGGTATGCCCACCAAAAATTGGTTTTTAGTAGTGTTTGAAAATTTCTTTAAAAAATCCACGCCTTTGGATCTCCAAGTTTCTTTGAAAATTTCTTTAAAAAATCCACGTCTTTGGATCTCCAAGTTTCTTTGAAAATTTCTTTAAAAAATCCACGCCTTTGGATCTCCAAGTTTCTTTGAAAATTTCTTTAAAAAATCCACGCCTTTGGATCTCCAAGTTTCTTTGAAAATTTATTTTAAAAATCCACGCCTTTGGATCTCCAAGTTTCTTTGAAAATTTCTTTAAAAAATCCACGCCTTAGGATCTCCAAGTTTCTTTGAAAATTTCTTAAAAAATCCACGCCTTTGGATCTCCAAGTTTCTTTGAAAATTTCTTTAAAAAATCCACGCCTTTGGATCTCCAAGTTTCTTTGAAAATTTCTTTAAAAAATCCACGCCTTTGGATCTCCAAGTTTCTTTAAAAATTTTTTTAAAAAATCCACGCCTTTGGATCTCCAAGTTTCTTTGAAAATTTCTTTAAAAAATCCACGCCTTTGGATCTCCAAGTTTCTTAGAAAATTTCTTTTAAAAAATCCACGCCTTTGGGCCTTTAAGTTTCTTAGAAAATTTCTTTTAAAAAATCCACGCCTTTGGGTCTTTAAGTTTCTTAGAAAATTTCTTTTAAAAAATCCACGCCTTTGGGCCTTTAAGTTTCTTAGAAAATTTCTTTTAAAAAATCCACGCCTTTGGGCCTTTAAGTTTCTTAGAAAATTTCTTTTAAAAAATCCACGCCTTTGGGCCTTTAAGTTTCTTAGAAAATTTCTTTTAAAAAATCCACGCCTTTGGGCCTTTAAGTTTCTTAGAAAATTTCTTTTAAAAAATCCACGCCTTTGGGCCTTTAAGTTTCTTAGAAAATTTCTTTTAAAAAATCCACGCCTTTGGGCCTTTAAGTTTCATAGAAAATTTCTTTTAAAAAATCCACGCCTTTGGGCCTTTAAGTTTCTTAGAAAATTTCTTTTAAAAAATCCACGCCTTTGGGCCTTTAAGTTTCTTAGAAAATTTCTTTTAAAAAATCCACGCCTTTGGGCCTTTAAGTTTCTTAGAAAATTTCTTTTAAAAAATCCACGCCTTTGGGCCTTTAAGTTTCTTAGAAAATTTCTTTTAAAAAATCCACGCCTTTGGGCCTTTAAGTTTCTTAGAAAATTTCTTTTAAAAAATCCACGCCTTTGGGCCTTTAAGTTTCTTAGAAATTTTCTTTTAAAAAATCCACGCCTTTGGGCCTTTAAGTTTATTAGAAAATTTCTTTAAAAAATCCACGCCTTTGGGCCTTTAAGTTTCATAGACAATTTCTTTTAAAAAATCCACGCCTTTGGGCCTTTAAGTTTCTTAGAAAATTTCTTTTAAAAAATCCACGCCTTTGGGCCTTTAAGTTTCTTAGAAAATTTCTTTTAAAAAATCCACGCCTTTGGGCCTTTAAGTTTCTTAGAAAATTTCTTTTAAAAAATCCACGCCTTTGGGCCTTTAAGTTTCTTAGAAAATTTCTTTTAAAAAATCCACGCCTTTGGGCCTTTAAGTTTCTTAGAAATTTTCTTTTAAAAAATCCACGCCTTTGGGCCTTTAAGTTTATTAGAAAATTTCTTTTAAAAAATCCACGCCTTTGGGCCTTTAAGTTTCTTAGAAAATTTCTTTTAAAAAATCCACGCCTTTGGGTCTTCAAGTTTCTTAGAAAATTTCTTTAAAAAATCCACGCCTTTGGGTCTTCAAGTTTCTTAGAAAATTTCTTTAAAAAATCCACGCCTTTGGGCCTTTAAGTTTCTTAGAAATTTTCTTTAAAAAATTCCTCCTCCAAAATTTGTTGGGGATACCTTCCCCTAACAAAATAGTTTTTTTGTTTAGAAAATCTATCCGCCATCTATGTGTGGTGTCTCTTTGTCTGATATTTTTTCTTTTCAATTTTTTTCAAACCAAATTCCAATCTCAATACGCCACACTTGTTGCCCCAGAGCAGATGCTGGCCGACAATTATGCTGTATTTTAAGGTAATGTTTAAACATTTTTATGTCAATCATAATAATTGCAAATCCGACCGACCTAACTCAAAAAAAGTGAATTGTTTTAAATAATTAAAACAACAACAGCAAAAACCAAACAAATTGGTTATGAAAGCAAATTTTTGTTACATTTTTAAGTAGCCATGACTATAAAGAAAAACAACAACAAATATTTAAGTTAACATTGTAAGGCTTTTATTTGTAATTTGTGTGCTTTATTTAATGGCCTGAAGGTAGAAAGAGTGAGATTGCGAGAGAGGGAGGGGTGATACCCTTACAAAAGTTGAATGCCCTTCATTGAATTATAATGAAATGATCAACAATTTACATTTATTAGCCTCTTAAATGGGAGGAGTTTATTTATCAAGCTCTTACACACTCGCTCTCTCACTCTATCTCTTCACACACAAAACAGAGCCTCTCATTTGCTTTGCCAAAGGCGTGCCGTTATGACTCTCCATTCCCATTCATTGGTTTCTCATTACATGTTTATTTATGAGACAACAACAAGCAGTGAATAGCGGTGATCTCTCTGTATCACACACACACGCTCTCTCTGTCTTGCTCTCCATTAATAACTCATGCTCACACATTACTGGCACCTTTACCGTTTACCCATTTACCTGTTATTTTGTAGTGGTCCTTTGTTGTAATTGTTGTTTATGGGCAGATATGTGTGAGTGCGCGTGTGTGTGTGTGCATAACAGCAGCACCTTTCATATGATTTTATGCAAATCATGTTTGGTTTGTTTGAATGGAAGTTAAAATGTCATGACCGTAAAAAAAGATGGTGGTTAAGAAGAAGAACAAGAAGAAGAAAAAAATGGAAGCCAATATAGAAAGAAAAAAATAAAATAATCAAAAATAAGCAATTTTAGCTGATGTTTAGAGACCATTAGGCGTGGATTTTTTAAAGAAATTTTCTATCAAACTTAGAGGCCATTAGGCGTGGATTTTTTAAAGAAATTTTCTATCAAACTTAGAGGCCATTAGGCGTGGATTTTTTAAAGCAATTTTCTATTAAACTTAGAGGCCATTAGGCGTGGATTTTTTAAAGAAATTTTCTAAGAAACTTGCAAGCCCAAAGGCGTGGATTTTTTAAAGAAATTTTCTAAGAAACTTGCAAGCCCAAAGGCGTGGATTTTTTAAAGACATTTTCTAAGAAACTTGCAAGCCCAAAGGCGTGGATTTTTTAAAGAAATTTTCTAAGAAACTTGCAAGCCCAAAGGCGTGGATTTTTTAAAGACATTTTCTAAGAAACTTGCAAGCCCAAAGGCGTGGATTTTTTAAAGAAATTTTCTAAGAAACTTGCAAGGCCAAAGGCGTGGATTTTTTAAAGAAATTTTCTAAGAAACTTAAAGGCCCAAAGGCGTGGATTTTTTAAAGAAATTTTCTAAGAAACTAAAAGGCCCGAAGGCGTGGTTTTTTTAAAGAAATTTTCTAAGAAACTAAAAGGCCCGAAGGCGTGGATTTTTTAAAGAAATTTTCTAAGAAACTAAAGGCCAAAAGGCGTGGATTTTTTAAAGAAATTTTCTAAGAAACTAAAGGCCAAAAGGCGTGGATTTTTTAAAGAAATTTTCTAAGAAACTAAAGGCCAAAAGGCGTGGATTTTTTAAAGAAATTTTCTAAGAAACTAAAAGGCGAGGATTTTTTAAAGAATTTTTTTAAGAAACTAAAAGGCGTGGATTTTTTAAAGAATTTTCCTAAAAACTTAAAGGCCCAATGGCGTGGATTTTTTTAAAGAAATTTTCTAAGAAACTTGGAGGCCCAAAGGCGAGGATTTTTAAAGAAATTTTCTATGAAACTTGAAGGCCCAAAGGCGTGATTTTTTTAAAAGAAATTTTCTATGAAACTTGAAGGCTCAAAGGCGTGGATTTTTTAAAGAAATTTTCTATCAAACTTAGAGGCCATTAGGCGTGGATTTTTTAAAGAAATTTTCTACCAAACTCTGAGGCCATTAGGCGTGGATTTTTTAAAGAAATTTTCTACCAAACTCTGAGGCCATTAGGCGTGGATTTTTTAAAGAAATTTTCTACCAAACTCTGAGGCCATTAGGCGTGGATTTTTTAAAGAAATTTTCTACCAAACTCTGAGGCCATTAGGCGTGGATTTTTTAAAGAAATTTTCTACCAAACTCTGAGGCCATTAGGCGTGGATTTTTTAAAGAAATTTTCTACCAAACTCTGAGGCCATTAGGCGTGGATTTTTTAAAGAAATTTTCTACCAAACTCTGAGGCCATTAGGCGTGGATTTTTTAAAGAAATTTTCTACCAAACTCTGAGGCCATTAGGCGTGGATTTTTTAAAGAAATTTTCTACCAAACTCTGAGGCCATTAGGCGTGGATTTTTTAAAGAAATTTTCTACCAAACTCTGAGGCCATTAGGCGTGGATTTTTTAAAGAAATTTTCTACCAAACTCTGAGGCCATTAGGCGTGGATTTTTTAAAGAAATTTTCTACCAAACTCTGAGGCCATTAGGCGTGGATTTTTTAAAGAAATTTTCTACCAAACTCTGAGGCCATTAGGCGTGGATTTTTTAAAGAAATTTTCTACCAAACTCTGAGGCCATTAGGCGTGGATTTTTTAAAGAAATTTTCTACCAAACTCTGAGGCCATTAGGCGTGGATTTTTTAAAGAAATTTTCTACCAAACTCTGAGGCCATTAGGCGTGGATTTTTTAAAGAAATTTTCTACCAAACTCTGAGGCCATTAGGCGTGGATTTTTTAAAGAAATTTTCTACCAAACTCTGAGGCCATTAGGCGTGGATTTTTTAAAGAAATTTTCTACCAAACTCTGAGGCCATTAGGCGTGGATTTTTTAAAGAAATTTTCTACCAAACTCTGAGGCCATTAGGCGTGGATTTTTTAAAGAAATTTTCTACCAAACTCTGAGGCCATTAGGCGTGGATTTTTTAAAGAAATTTTCTACCAAACTCTGAGGCCATTAGGCGTGGATTTTTTAAAGAAATTTTCTACCAAACTCTGAGGCCATTAGGCGTGGATTTTTTAAAGAAATTTTCTACCAAACTCTGAGGCCATTAGGCGTGGATTTTTTAAAGAAATTTTCTACCAAACTCTGAGGCCATTAGGCGTGGATTTTTTAAAGAAATTTTCTACCAAACTCTGAGGCCATTAGGCGTGGATTTTTTAAAGAAATTTTCTAAGAAACTAAAAGGCCCAAAGGCGTGGATTTTTTAAAGAAATTTTCTAAGAAACTAAAAGGCCCAAAGGCGTGGATTTTTTAAAGAAATTTTCTATCAAACTTAGAGGCCATTAGGCGTGGATTTTTTAAAGAATTTTTTATCCAAACTTAGAGGCCATTATGCGTGTATTTTTTAAAGAATTTTTTATCCAAACTTAGAGGCCATTATGCGTGTATTTTTTAAAGAATTTTTCTAAGAAACTTAAAGGCCCAAAGCCGTGGATTTTTTAAATAATTTTTCTAAGAAACTTAAAGGCCCAAAGCCGTGGATTTTTTAAAGAATTTTTCTAAGAAATTTTCTAAGAAACTAAAAGGCCCAAAGGCGTGGATTTTTTAAAGAAATTTTCTAAGAAACTAAAAGGCCCAAAGGCGTGGATTTTTTAAAGAAATTTTCTAAGAAACTAAAAGGCCCAAAGGCGTGGATTTTTAAAGAAATTTTCTAAGAAACTAAAAGGCCCAAAGGCGTGGATTTTTTAAAGAAATTTTCTAAGAAACTAAAAGGCCCAAAGGCGTGGATTTTTAAAGAAATTTTCTAAGAAACTAAAAGGCCCAAAGGCGTGGATTTTTTAAAGAAATTTTCTAAGAAACTAAAAGGCCCAAAGGCGTGGATTTTTTAAAGAAATTTTCTAAGAAACTAAAAGGCCCAAAGGCGTGGATTTTTTAAAGAAATTTTCTAAGAAACTAAAAGGCCCAAAGGCGTGGATTTTTTAAAGAAATTTTCTAAGAAACTAAAAGGCCCAAAGGCGTGGATTTTTTAAAGAAATTTTCTAAGAAACTAAAAGGCCCAAAGGCGTGGATTTTTAAAGAAATTTTCTAAGAAACTAAAAGGCCCAAAGGCGTGGATTTTTAAAGAAATTTTCTAAGAAACTAAAAGGCCCAAAGGCGTGGATTTTTTAAAGAAATTTTCTAAGAAACTAAAAGGCCCAAAGGCGTGGATTTTTAAAGAAATTTTCTAAGAAACTAAAAGGCCCAAAGGCGTGGATTTTTAAAGAAATTTTCAAAGACCATATAGGCCTCTATAGGCCTCTACAGGCCTCTACAGGCGTGGATTTTTAAAGAAATTTTCTAAGAAACTAAAAGGCCCAAAGGCGTGGATTTTTTAAAGAAATTTTCTAAGAAACTAAAAGGCCCAAAGGCGTGGATTTTTAAAGAAATTTTCTAAGAAACTAAAAGGCCCAAAGGCGTGGATTTTTTAAAGAAATTTTCTAAGAAACTAAAAGGCCCAAAGGCGTGGATTTTTAAAGAAATTTTCTAAGAAACTAAAAGGCCCAAAGGCGTGGATTTTTTAAAGAAATTTTCTAAGAAACTAAAAGGCCCAAAGGCGTGGATTTTTAAAGAAATTTTCTAAGAAACTAAAAGGCCCAAAGGCGTGGATTTTTTAAAGAAATTTTCTAAGAAACTAAAAGGCCCAAAGGCGTGGATTTTTAAAGAAATTTTCTAAGAAACTAAAAGGCCCAAAGGCGTGGATTTTTTAAAGAAATTTTCTAAGAAACTAAAAGGCCCAAAGGCGTGGATTTTTAAAGAAATTTTCTAAGAAACTAAAAGGCCCAAAGGCGTGGATTTTTTAAAGAAATTTTCTATCAAACTTAGAGGCCATTAGGCGTGGATTTTTTAAAGAATTTTTTATCCAAACTTAGAGGCCATTATGCGTGTATTTTTTAAAGAATTTTTCTAAGAAACTTAAAGGCCCAAAGCCGTGGATTTTTTAAATAATTTTTCTAAGAAATTTTCTAAGAAACTAAAAGGCCCAAAGGCGTGGATTTTTTAAAGAAATTTTCTATCAAACTTAGAGGCCATTAGGCGTGGATTTTTTAAAGAATTTTTTATCCAAACTTAGAGGCCATTATGCGTGTATTTTTTAAAGAATTTTTCTAAGAAACTTAAAGGCCCAAAGCCGTGGATTTTTTAAAGAATTTTTCTAAGAAATTTTCTAAGAAACTAAAAGGCCCAAAGGCGTGGATTTTTTAAAGAAATTTTCTAAGAAACTTAAAGGCCCAAAGGCGTGGATTTTTTAAAGAAATTTTCTAAGAAACTTAAAGGCCCAAAGGCGTGGATTTTTTAAAGAAATTTTCTAAGAAACTTAAAGGCCCAAAGGCGTGGATTTTTTAAAGAAATTTTCTAAGAAACTTAAAGGCCCAAAGGCGTGGATTTTTAAAAGAAATTTTCTAAGAAACTTAAAGGCCCAAAGCCGTGGATTTTTTAAAGAAATTTTCTAAGAAACTAAAAGGCCCAAAGGCGTGGATTTTTTAAAGAAATTTTCTAAGAAACTAAAAGGCCCAAAGGCGTGGATTTTTTAAAGAAATTTTCTAAGAAACTAAAAGGCCCAAAGGCGTGGATTTTTTAAAGAAATTTTCTAAGAAACTAAAAGGCCCAAAGGCGTGGATTTTTTAAAGAAATTTTCTAAGAAACTAAAAGGCCCAAAGGCGTGGATTTTTTAAAGAAATTTTCTAAGAAACTAAAAGGCCCAAAGGCGTGGATTTTTTAAAGAAATTTTCTAAGAAACTAAAAGGCCCAAAGGCGTGGATTTTTTAAAGAAATTTTCTAAGAAACTAAAAGGCCCAAAGGCGTGGATTTTTTAAAGAAATTTTCTAAAAAACTAAAAGGCCCAAAGGCGTGGATTTTTTAAAGAAAATTTCTAAGAAACTTAAAGGCCCAAAGGCGTGGATTTTTTAAAGAAATTTTCTAAGAAACTTAAAGGCCCAAAGGCGTGGATTTTTTAAAGAAATTTTCTAAGAAACTTAAAGGCCCAAAGGCGTGGATTTTTTAAAGAAATTTTCTAAGAAACTTAAAGGCCCAAAGGCGTGGATTTTTTAAAGAAATATTCAAATAGGTTTTAAGGGCCAAATGCCTTGAATTTCTCAAAGAAATATATTGAAATTGATAAGAGAATAAATCAATTTTCCATGTAATTGAATATTGATGATAATAAGAATGAATGCAGGCCAAATTTGCTGATATGAAATGTAAGAAATGCAAATACAGTGTGTTTAAATGACAGATCAGAAGCCAGGATGTCTATCAGTCACAAACTGCAAGTTGATCAAGAACGAATACTTTAAAAAATAAATTGAAAAAATAGTAATAAAATTTAAAATGAAAAAATGTTTTGTGATTTTTGTGGTGGTCCTAACATTGGAGGTAAAATTTTTTAAAAATACTTTTCAAATTTTTTTCCGAAGTTTCTTAAAAATTTTTTCCCAGATTTCCTTAGATACACCCGGTGGAAATATTAAGGAATCCAAACTTTATCAACTTTTCGAAGCGGTGGCAGACAAATTACAAAAATTAGTATGGCCCGAGGAAATCTACAAGGAATATTCGCAATATATTGCCGGCCTAAAACAGTGGTCCGAATCCAATGATGATCTAAAAGCATCCTCTATATATAAGGAATTAAGTGACCGCATTGCAATGTCTGTAGAGTTATTGGAAAATCTTCAATCGGATCCTCAAAACTGTAAAAAACAATTGGCCTTAAAAGAAAATCATGAGAAGATTCGCCATCTCTTCGATTCACAGGAGAATGCAAAATTATGTCGTGAATGGGATCAAGAATTTTTACATCATACCAATGCGGATAAGTAGTTTAGATTCCTATCAAACATTTTATGCATTCCTTAAGGAGTCCGTGGATAGCTATTTAAATGAAATTGATGCTAACGTTTCAAAAGATATTGCCAAGTGGTCTATGAAATTCGGTCGTCAAACGAAATATGTTGAAAGGCAGGAAATGGTGAGGGAATTTATGCAGCTATTTCTCGAAGAGAAAGCCCACTATGAGGCCACGAAATGTGCAATTCAATTTTCGAATGATTTGTAAATTTATTATTTTAAGACATTAATAAAGGAAAGATTATTAATTTCCATTTTATGTTCAGTTTATTAATTTTTTGTATTTTTTTATTTAATTATAAAAATTAATTATAAATTACATTATAGTTCTATTTTCACTGTGAGAAACACTTCAAGGCGTATTTACAACATTGCAGTTTGGCCGATATGTCTGTATTGTTTCATAGCGTATTTACAGCACATTACAGTTAAGCCGTTATGTCTTGTGTTAACATTGTTGCTCAGAGAGGCCGTTATGTCTTCTGCTAACATTCTTGCCCAGAGCAGGAAATGTCATTTGGCTATTGTGCCGTTTGAAGATGTAAGAACGACCTATTGCATACCATATGAATGTTAATGACATTTCCATTTCTGAACAACAATGTAAACACAAGACATAATGGCCTCTCTGAGCAACAATGAAGACACAACGGCCTAACTGTAAAACCGCTATGAAGCAATACAGATCTAACTTATTTGATGTAAACACGCCTTGACGTGTTTTTCACGTTTAAAAATAAAATAATCGAAATTAAATGTATTTTTTGAAAAAAAAACTAAAATTAAAATAAAAAATTGTTTGATTATAATGCGCTCTTTATTAAAAAAAAAATATTTTATTTAGTTTATAAAAATATATTAAATTATTTTGTTTTTTTTATAAACCATTAGAGTATTGAATTGCACATTTCGTGGCCTCATAACTGGCTCTCTCTTCGGGGAATAAATGCATAAATTCCATTACCATTTTCTGTTGTTTAACATAGTCCGTTTGACGGCCGAATTTCTTTGACCACTCGACAATATCTTCTGCATCGTTAGCATCAATTTCATTTAAATAGCTGTCCACCGTCTCCTTAAGAAATGCATAGAATTGTTGATTGGAATTTGTACTAATGGAACGCATTGGTATGGCAACTCTCATAAATTGTTTAACCCATTCACGACGTAATTTATCATCTTCCAGCGAATCGAAGAGATGGCGAATTTTCTCATGATTTTCTTTAAGGGCCAAATGTTTTTCACAGTTCTGAGGATTCGATTGAAGATTTTCCAATAACACTTCACACATTGAAATGCGCGCACTTAAGTCCTCATATATTGAGGATGCCTTTAGATCATCATTCGATTCGGACCACTCTTTTAGGCCGGCAATATATTGTGAAAATTCCTTATAGATTTCTTCGGGCCATACTGATTTTTGTAATTTGTCTGCTACCGTTTCGAAAAGTTGATAACGTTTGGATTCTTTAATATTTCCACTGGGGGCGGCCAAGGAAATCTGGAAAAATTTGTTTGAAATTTTCGGAAAAAAAATATGAAAAGTATTTTTTTTTTTAAAAAAAATTACCTTTAATGTTAGGGCCACCACAAAAATCACAACAAATTTATTCATTTTCAATATTATTATTATTTAAATTTTTTTAATTTATTTTGATGTGTTCGTTCTTGATCACCTAGCAGTTTGTGACTGATAGAAATTCCGACTTCTGATCTGTCATTTATACACATTGCATTTAAATTTCTTATCAGCTACTTTGGCCTACACTCATTCAAATTATCATCATCAATTTTCAATTTCTTGGGAAAACATTGATTTATTCTCTTATCAATTTCAATATTTTTTTCTAGAATTTCAATAATTTTAAGAATAGATAAAAAATGCTAAGAATTTTTGCCAGACAAAAATAAGTCAGCATTTTTTTTTATTTAAAAAAAATTAATATTTTTATTTTAAAATTAAAAAAAATTGTTTTAACAAATTCTATGCTAAATTATTTTATATTTTATTATTTTGAAAATAATTCGGGCTTATAGTATAAAAAAATTATGAAAAATATTTTTTATTTACAGCATCGCAGTTAGGCCGATATGCCTGTATTACTTCATAGCGTATTTACAGCACATTACAGTTAGGCCGTTATGTCTTGTGTTAACTTACTTGCTCAGAGAGGCCGTTATGTCTTGTGCTAACATTGTTGCCCAGAGCTGGAAATGTCATTAACCTTCGCAGAGTATGCAAGAGGTCGTGATTACATCTGCAAAAGCAATTGGCCTGTTCCCGTACTGCAAGAATCTACTATTTTTTACTACGATAACACTTTTTCCTTTATGATATCGGAAAAAATAGTAAAAACTCGTAGATTCTTGCAGTACAGGAACAGACCAAATAATAGCATGTTTCCATTATTTAAATTTGAATGCAAATAAAATGGAAACATTTATAAAAAAACTAACCAAGAATTAGAAAAAATAATAATAACAAATTAAAATAGCAATATTAATAATATACTTTTTAATATATTTAAAATATTTTTTTTTTTTTTTTTTTTTGAAAATAATTTAAATTTTTTTATTATTCCATCTTTCCGCTTAGCTGCAAATAAAATGGAAACATTTATAAAAAAACTAACCAAGAATTAGAAAAAATAATAATAACAAATTAAAATAGCAATATTAAAAAAATACTTTTTAATATATTTAAAATATTTTTTTTTTTTCGAAAATAATTTAAATTTTTTTATTATTCCATCTTTCCGCTTAGCTGACTTCTTTTTGTCTGGCAAAAATTCCCAGCAATTTTATTAATTCTTAAAATTATTGAAATTCTCAAAAAATATTAAAATTGATAAGAGAAGAAATCAATATTTTCCCAAGAAATTGAAAATTGATGATGATAATTTGAATGAGTGTAGGCCGAATAAGCTGATAAGAAATTTAAATGCCATATATATAAATGACAGATCAGAAATCGTATCAGTCACAAACGGCAAAGTGATCAAGAACCAACACATAAAAATCAATTGGAAAAAATATAAATAATAACAATATTGAAAATGAATAAATTTATTGTGATTTTTGTGGTGGCCCTAACAGTGGAGGTAAATTTTTAAAAAATACTTTTAATATTTTTTTTGGAAAATTTTCAAAATTTCTTTTTTCAGATTTCCTTGACCGCTCCCAGTGGAAATTTTAAAGAATCCAAACGTTATCAACTTTTCGAAACGGTAGCAGACAAATTACAACAATCGATATGGTCCGATGAAATCTACAAGGAATTTTCGCAATATATTGCCGGTCTAAAACAGTGGTCCGAATCGAATGATGATCTAAAGGCATCCTCAATATATGAGGACTTAAGTGCCCGCATTACAATGTGTGAAGTTTTATTGGAAAATCTTCAATCGGATCCTCGGAACTGTGAAAAACAATTGGCCCTTAAAGAAAATCATGAGAAAATTCGCCATCTCTTCGATTCGCTGGAAGATGATAAATTACGTCGTGATTGGGTTAAACAATTTATGAGAGTTTCCATACCAATGCGTTTAATTAGTAAAAATTCCAATGAAAAGTTTTATGCATTCGTTAAGGAGACCGTGGACAGCTATTTAAATGAAATTGATGCTAACGAGTCAGAAGATATTGTCGAATGGTCTAAGAAATTCGATCGCCAAACGGATTATGTTAAACAACAGAAAATGGTAATGGAATTTATGCATCTATTCCCCGAAGAGAGAGCCAGTTATGAGACCACGAAATGTGCAATTCAATATTCAAATGGTTTATAAATAAAAACCAAAACAAAAAAATTAGCATTTTTTTATAAACTAAATAAAATATATTTGTGTATAAAACAATTAATGAGGGTATTAAAATCATCCCTTTTTTTGTTTTAATTTATTTTTTTTATATTTTTGTATTTTTTTTCAAAAAATACATTTTAATTTCGATTAATTATTTTGTTTGTTAACGTGATAAACACGTCAAGGCTTATTTAAAGCAATTTAGTTAGGTCTGTTTGCTTCCTAGCGTTTACAGTAACATTACAGTAAGGCCGTTATGTCTTGTTTTACATTGTTGCTCAGAGAGTGGCCGTTATGTCTGGTGTTTACATTGTTGCTCTGAGCGGCCTTTATGTCGCGTATTTACATTGTTGCTCAGAGGTGGAAATGTCATTAACATTCACATGGTATGCAAAAGGTCGTTTTTACATCTTCAAAAACAATAATGTGGTGTTTATTTCCATTATTTAAATACTAATGAAAAGAATTTTGATATATTATTTAAAATAATATATATATATATATATATATAAATTATTAAAAATATGTTTATAGCAATATTTTTTTAATTTTGAAAAATATTTTTACTAAAAATTTAAAAAATAACTTCTTAACAAAAAAAAAAAATCAAAAAAAAAATTACATACAGTAAAATATCGCTAATCCCGACAATTGATTGCAAACACCTATCGAGATTGTCAAATTTTCCGAACTATTTTTTAAATTGGTTTAAATTTTTATTAATTTAGCGATCATATGAATATTTTTACGTTTTTATTAAAAAATAAAATTTTTCATTGTAAAAATATGAACTTTAAATATAATAGTTAACATTTTCACTGATTTTAATAATAAAAATACATAAAAAAAATAATGTATCTTCACAATCCGGATTTTAAAATCAAACAATCCGGATTATAGAATATGTCATGAATTGTGATATTCAGACAAGATTAGGCATGTACGGATTAGTGAGTTTTTACTGCATTTTTTTTAAATATTTAAATTTTTTTAGGTATAAAAAAATATTACAAATATTTATTTTATTACAAATTTTGCATTCATATTAAGAAGATAATTTGTAATTTATTTTTATAAAAAAATTGGTTTAAAAATACAAAGTAAAAAATTTTACTAAAAATTATAAATACAAATATTTTTTAAGTTAAATAAAATATTTATTATACAAAATATTTATTAAAATATTTATTTAAAAAAATCCCTTGGCCTTGTTGTTTCTTAAAAATATTTATTATAAAAAATCCACGCCTTGGCCTTGTTGTTTCTTAAAAATATTTATTATAAAAAATCCACGCCTTGGCCTTGTTGTTTCTTAAAAATATTTATTATAAAAAATCCACGCCTTGGCCTTGTTGTTTCTTAAAAATATTTATTATAAAAAATCCACGCCTTGGCCTTGTTGTTTCTTAAAAATATTTATTATAAAAAATCCACGCCTTGGCCTTGTTGTTTCTTAAAAATATTTATTATAAAAAATCCACGCCTTGGCCTTGTTGTTTCTTAAAAATATTAATTAAAAAATGAATATAATATAAAAATGTGTATCATTTTTATTATTATTTTAAGTTAAAGTAGTTTATTTTAACCCCTACATTAATTAATTTATTTTTTTAATTAATTCATTATTATCTCCCATTTCATTATTCACGGGCAATCATTTCCCTGTGCCCAACGTGAACCATTTCAATTGAGTGCCTTCGGTTCATTTCAGTGAATCATGCCCTTTTGAACTCACCAATCAGTAGTTAACTGTCAACTGCTCTCATTTGTTTAATAGCCATCGGCAAGGAAAAACCCCTGCATTAATAAAACAAAGTGCAATAGATATTTTTTAGTGGAAATAAACATAATTAAAGTTATAAAGTAATTAGTAAAACAAAGACAATAACAGCAATAAAATAAAGCAACAACAAATTGCTGCAATTGAAGTTTCTGGAAAGACCATAACAAAACAAACTGCATTGATTGACGGAGAGAGTAGTGCGTTGTATTGACAAAGAGAGCGTAGATAGTGTGAGTGAGAGGTGTGGGTGTTTCCCATAAGTTGCAGTGAGTGACAGCAGCAGCAACAACACCACAGACAATACGAAAATAATTAAGAAATTTTCCAGGTATTAATGCAGCAATAATCCCAAATAAAACGCTAATTTGTTTATCTAAAACAACAAACAAGCACAAGCAGGCCAGCTTTCCCGCAGGTAGGTGCATTTGAATATTCTCTTGCTATAAATAAATGAAAATTTTCTTATGATTTTCCACAGTCAGTGACAAGCAGAACCGGACAAGACAGCAAGCAAACTTTCTTTGTCTGAACAACACCACCAGCATTTTATTTGGAAATAAATTGAAATTGAATTAAAAAAGAACGAAATCAAAGATGACAATTGAAGTGGCCGCCACCAGTGGTAGTGTTGCAGTTCCAACGAAAAAAGACATATTATCCCGCACGCTTAAACAATCCGGCCATGTCGGTTTCGATAGCCTTCCCGATCAATTGGTTAATAAATCGGTACAAAATGGTTTTGTATTCAATGTGATGTGTATCGGTGAAACGGGTTTGGGCAAATCCACCCTCATGGATTCCCTCTTCAATACAAGTTTTGAATCAACACCCAGTCCCCATACGCTACCCAATGTCAAACTAAAAGCCAATACCTATGAACTGCAAGAAAGCAATGTCCAGCTCAAATTGACCATCTGTGATACTGTGGGTTTTGGTGATCAAATCAACAAAGAGAATTCCTTTAAGGCTGTCGTCGATTATATTGACACCCAGTTTGAGGCCTATCTGCAGGAGGAGTTGAAAATAAAACGTTCCTTGGTCGATTATCATGATAGTCGAATACATGCCTGTCTGTATTTTATTTGCCCCACTGGGCATGGTCTGAAATCTTTGGATTTGGTGTGTATGAAACAATTGGATAGCAAGGTGAACATTATACCCATCATTGCCAAGGCTGATACTATTTCCAAAACGGAGTTGCAGAGATTTAAGGCCAAGATACTGGAGGAGCTGAAAAACAATGATGTAAATATTTATCAATTCCCGGTGGATGATGAAACAGTGGCGGAGACAAATGCCCTTATGAATGACCACACCCCCTTTGCTGTGGTTGGTAGTAGAGAATTTGTAAAAATTGGCAATAAATTGGTAAGGGCCCGTCAATATCCATGGGGCACGGTACAGGTTGAAAATGAGCTGCATTGTGATTTTGTTAAGCTACGTGAAATGTTGATACGCACCAATATGGAAGATTTACGAGAGCAGACCCATCAAACCCATTATGCTTTGTATAGGCAGAAACGTCTCAGTGAAATGGGTTTCTGTGATGTGGACAATGACAATAAACCCGTATCGTTTCAACAAATTTTCGAAATTAAACGTGCCCATCATCTCAGTGAACTGCAGGCTAAAGAGGATGAAGTTCGCCAAATGTTTGTACAACGTGTCAAAGAAAAGGAAGCAGAGCTGAAGGAAAGTGAACGTGAGCTGCATTCACGTTTTGAAAAACTCAAAAAGGAGCATGCCGAAGAGAAGCGGAAATTGGAGGAGGCCCGCCAGAAGCTCGAAGAGGAATATATTGAATTTACAACACATAAAACAAATTATGTGGCTTCTCATCACACCATGACACTGGGCAAGAAGGGGAAGAAATAAAGCGGTACTCCTTCCTTCAGGAGAAGACGCCCTAAGAAAATTCTGAAACAAGACCAGTAACCAGACAAAGTATTGCCATCAAAAAATATTTTTTATCTCATAATACTACACAAGACTTCTTCATTCATATGTACATTTTTTGGAGTGCTTTGTTTTTTACTTTTTGCAATTATTTTTATAAATATTTTTTTGTTTATTATTTAGTTATTATTTTTTAATGCTATTTTATCCTTAATTAAGTATAACTCAAAGGCCAGTTTTTTTTAAATTTTGTTTAATAAACAATAAAATATTCAAAAAAAAAAAAGATAATCGAATTTTAAAAAAATCCTAAATAATTGTGGGAAATTCTAAAACTATTTTTAGCATTCAAAACGTGAATTATTGACTCACTATCACCAATCACACACCATGTCAACATCAAAAAATGTTTATCTTCTAAAAGTAAACAGTCTTGGGAAAAATGCTGATAAGCACTCGTCATTGTCACTATTGGATATTTCAAAATTCGAAATTTAAATACTGTAATACATAAAAGATTACTAATGTAAACACAAGCACGCTTCAGGGATTCAAAAAAAAAATACTGATAACGTCAAGTAGTTACGATGAGCTAGGTTCATGCGGAAAAAAATTTGTTGCAGCGATTTGGAAATTTTTTACCATAAGAGGAATTTTTAATTAGTTATTTTGGATACTCATTGGATAGCTAATCTTCCTATAAAAATAGCAATATCAGTTCTAGTTTCGGTATAGCCTCCACATAATTTTATGGATTTTGGACACATTTTTTCAACCAAAATAGCTGAAATTTTGTATTTTTGGGGTTCTCATTGGAATGCAAATCTTCCTAACAAAAATTATCAATATCGGTTCAAAATTCGGCTTAGCCTCCATCTGAGAGTACCCTCAATATTTCGAGTTTTGGAAATTTCAGACACGTTTTTGAACCGAATGGACTGAAATTCAGTATTTCAAGTTCTGAATGGATAACAAATCATCCTACCAAAAATTAGCAATATTGGTGCACTTTTTTTGGGTAGCCCACATATAGGTTACCCATAATTTTTAGGACACATTTTTTCAACCAAAATGACTGTAATTTTGTATTACGGCTTCTCATTGGATGACAAATGATCCTACCAAAAATTACCAATATCGACCCAAGTTCTGGAGTAGCCCCCATATAACCGCACTTCGGATTTTCGGTATTTAGGGTTCGTGTTTCAACAAATTGGCTGTAATTTAGTATTATGAGTTATCATAGGTTAGCGAATCTCCCCACCAAAAATTAACAATATCGAACCACCTTTTGGGGTAGCCTCCAAATAACGGCAATTCCGATTTTCGCTATTTTGGGTCCGTTTTTCAATCGAATTGGCTGTAATTAAGTATTTTTGGTTATCATTGGATGGCAAATCATCCTACCAAAAAGAATCATGATTGGCCCATCATTCGGGTAGCCCCCATATAAAGACGGTTCCGATTTTCGATATTTTGTGTTTGTTTTTCAACCAAAATGGCTGTAATTTGGTATTTTGCAATCTCTCTAGGTATAAAAGCTCCACACCAAAAATGATCAATATTGGTGCACTTGTTAGTGTAGCCCCCATATAAGGGTACGCCGTACATTTTGATATTTTTAAGAATTTCAGACATGTTTTTGAACCGAAAAAAATAACAAAATTGATATTTTGGGTTCGTACTTCCCATGTTCGACATTTTGACATCTTTAAAAAATGCACGCATTGTGTTGGTCCCTAAAAAATGCACGCCTACTGTAGGTCCTAAAAAATATCCGTTTAAAAAATTCACGCATTGTGTAGGACCTAAAAATATCCGTTTAAAAAATGCACGCCTACTGTAGGACCTACAAAATATCCGTTTAAAAAATTCACGCCTTGTGTAGGACCTAAAAAATATTCTTTAATTCCTTGTTCACGCCTTGCCTGATGGTTCCCTAAAAATATTCTTTAAAAAATTCACACCTCGCCTGATGGTTTCTTAAAAATATTCTTTAAAAAATTCACACCTCGCCTGATGGTCCCCTAAAAATATTCTTTAAAAAATTCACGCCTTGCCTGATGGTTCCCTAAAAATATTCTTAAAAAATCCACGCCTCTTATTGATGCCCTATAAATATTCTTTAAAAAAATCTACGCCTTATGTAGATCCCCAAAATATATTTTTTGTAAATCAAGTTTTTATTAAAATTTAATAAATTGATATTTAATTCACACGTTTTCATTTCTCTCTTTGTTAAATAGCATCTCCGGTGTAACAACGCCCTTTGCATAACATGTGTCATTGGCAACACTCAACGTTATTATGGCATTTTCATTTCTCTCTTTGTTAAATAGCAACGCCCTTTGCATAACATGTGTCATTGGCAACACTCAACGTTATTATGGCATTTGCTGATGCAATTGTCAATCACCACACATTGTCGATAACTGATTTATCGATTACTCACAAGTCGACTTGTTAGTCCCTAAACAGCAGTGGCAGCAGCAGCAGCAGTTGTGGAAGGAAAAAAAACTTTTTTAACTTATTTTTTGCATGTGTGCGGGTGTAAGTGAACGTCTGTTTTTGTTAAACTCATGAAATTGCCAGGTTTTTGGCATTCTCCTCCTCCCCCCTTAAGCTTTCTTATCAAGCTGGCAATTTCATAATTTTAACATATCGTGCAAGTTCTGTTGTGCTTTAACTAACTTTCCATCTTTCTCTTTGGCATTTTTTGTCTTCCGTTGTGTCGTTTCTTTTTTTGTAATCATCGTGTGCAGAATAAAATTGCAAGTGTGTGTTGGTACAAAGAAAAGAAGCAGAAACAGTACGGCCGTCACCGACGACGACGACGAACGGGTGAAAAGTCAACGACAACGCCGAAGAAGAAGCGTGTAGCTGCCAATATTATAATTCCTCAACATATTATTGTGTGGTAGTTGTGGCTTAAACTACGTGGGACTTTCCCAAGGAACTCATTTTTTTTACCCCCACCTTGGGTTGGGTGAAAAGTAAGCAAACGCCGCGGTACTGATCACAAGCCAAGGAATTTTTGGCAGGGCCCTTAGTGGCCGGAGAAGAAGTCGGAAGCAAGAAGGTTTCTTCCGAGAAAAAAGGAATCCAGCAAAAGTGATCAACTTTTTTGTTGTTGTTCTTCACTCTGTGTGTCAAGTTCAACGCCAAGCAGCAGCAGTTTGACACACCAGCACTACCACCACAGTGACAAGACAGCCAGCCAGCGTGGTTTTCCCTATATCCCAAAAAACACTCACCAATACCAACATCCAACCAAACAACCAACCAACCCATCATCAACCAATCAACATGTCGGCAGACCCTAAAACGCAAACAACCCAGCCACCGATATCTCAGCTATGGCCAGGTTTTGGTGCCAATACCTCGGATATCACCAATTTAAGTAGTTCCACAACATCAGCAGTCCCTGTTAATAAACCATCCCTCACTGGTAAAAATCATTCGAACTCCAACAACAACAATAATAACAGGGATTACGTTAACTTCAATCAATTTATAATGCAACATAATCTTTTAGCTGGAGGTGGAGGAGGAGGAGGGAGTGTCGGCGGTGTTCATCCCTCTGGTTCAGCGACATATACAAATAATGGTGGTGTCCTAGATGCTGGCCTATTTTCAAATCCCATTATGCCTCAATATCAAGCTCAAGATCCTCATCATCATGATTATCGTTCCGCCAATAAATCGCAACAACAACAGCAGTATCATGTAAGTAAATTTCGTTTTTGTTGCTATGATCTTAATTATTGTGTTTTTTTTTTTTATTTCGTAATATCTAGGGTAGTAGGTGTGTATGTGACATGTGTTTGATAAAATATTTCGGTTCTAAGAAATCAAAGACAGTAGTGCTGGGATGATTCACACGCAAAAACAAGTCTTTCAAGACCCCAAGTAGGCTTGGATTTTTTAAAAATATTTGTTCAAGGGCCATAGACAAGAGTGAATTTTTAAAAATATTTTTTCAAGGCGTGGATTTTTTAAAAATGTTTTTTCAAGGCGTGGATTTTTTAAAAATATTTTTTCAAGGGGTGGATTTAAAAAAAAAATATTTTTTTAAGTGGTGGATTTTTAAAAAAATATTTTTTCAAGGGGCGGATTTTTAAAAAAATATTTTTTCAAGGGGTGGATTTTTTAAAAATATTTTTTCGAGGAGTGGAATTTAAAAAAATTAAGGCGTTGATTTTTTTTTAATATTTTTTCAAGGCGTTGATTTTTAAAAAAAATATTTTTTCAAGGGGAGGATTTTTAAAAAAATATTTTTTCAATGTCCCTAAAAAGTAGAGGAGCTAAAAATATTTATATTTTTAAAGAAATATTTTTTTTTATCAAGGCATAGATTTTTTAAGAGAAATATTTTTTGGTCCATATTTTATGTTTGGCCCCATATAAGGTTACCTCCTATATTTCAGACTTTTTGGGAGTTTGGTCATCTTTTTCAGTCGAATGGACTGTAATTTATTTTTTTTGGATAGTAGTAAAGCTTCCTACCAAAAATTATCAATATCGGTACACTTTTTAGGATAGTCCCCATATCAGGGTACCTGCCAAATTTCGGTATGTGGGGAATTATGTGCACGTCTTTCAAACGAATTGGCTCTAATTTTATCTTTCTACCAAAAATTATCAATATTGGTCAACTTTTTAGGTTAGGGCCCATAAAAGGTTACATCGCATATTTCGGACTTTTGGGGAGTTTGACCATGTTTTCCAGCCGAATGGACTGTAATTAATTATTTTGGATACTCATTAGGTAGTAAATCTTCCTACCAAAAATTATAAATATTGGTCCACTTTTAGGGTAACCTCCATATAAAGCTATCTCCTAAATTTCGAACATTAGGGGGTTTGGACACATTTTTCAACCGGACTACCTGAAATGATACACTTTTGAGTTGTCATTGGATTTGAAATCTTTCTACCAAAAATTATCAATATTGGTCCATTTTTTAGGGTACCCGCCATATGAGTTTACATCTCATATTTCGGGCTATTGGGGAATTTTGCATGTTTTTCATCCGAACTGTCTGATAGCTCCCATATCAGGGTACCTCCTAAATTTCGGTATTTTGGGGAGTTTGGACACGTTTTTCAATCGTATTGACACTAGTTTTCTCCTGATAACAATTTACCATGACAAAACTTTCACATATAAAGTTCCGATCGATTTTTAAATCTGATTTTTTATTCAATTTCTTCAATTTCCATTTTTTAATATTTAAGTAGTTGAAATTTCCGCCTCCGGGTTCAAAGCCGATACAATAGCCATTAGTACACCCTTTATGATTTGTTCACGCCATTCAAGCTGCACAGTCAAACGACAATTTACCCCACCAGCTGCTGTCTCCCGTTCATATTCTTCACCATATAAATCTTGAATATCATCGAAGGCATCCACTTTATCCTCATCGTTAGTTTTCGATTGCAAAGCCGTAAACCAATTAATAATATCCTTATTATCCTCCTTTCCTCTGGCATCCAAGCTCGCAATGAATTGTTCCACATCCTTAATTATCACGGGTAAATCATTTTGCAAAAATTCTTTTTTCTTAGCTTCCTCATCGGTGTCCTTTAAATTCTTTTGATAGCGTGACCATATTTGATTTACCTCACGGTGACGCAGATCATAGCGTAGATTTTCTATGGTGAAAAATAGCGTATGCATTTTACGTTGCAACGAACAATTTGTGGGTGCTTTTCCATAGCCTTCTGAAGTCGTTATAAAATCTTGTAAATTTTCTTTAAGTTCGGAATATTGTTGCTGTTTGTTGGCGGGGATTTTTTCATGGTTTTCTTTATACCACACGGTGTAGTCTTTAAGGACATCCGGATAGATGGAGGTTTTCTCGACAATTTCATCGGAAATAATTTTATTTACTTTCAATAGAATGGTGTCGAATAATTGATAACGTTTATGATAGGTTGGGGATATCGAAGAAGACGTCACGGGTTCACTGGTTGTGGTTATGATCGATGAAGATTTTCTGGGTGCTGCCCATGAAATCTGGGACGAAAAAAGAATTATAGTTAAGGTGAATACATTTTTGATTTTTCTAACTCACCTGTATTGCCAAGAGCAGCATACAAATATTGAATAAAATCTTCATAATATTTTTTAAGCGTCTATTGTTCCCTCTTTGTGTTCTGAAATACGACTATTTGATACGCCAGTGTTTTGAAAATCACTTGAACAATTTTGTTTAATATATTCCGCTTTTCTTATCTCTTTAGATTAAGTTCATCACCTTTAAGCTTCAATATTATTATTGCCATTAATGGCAAATTCAAGATAAGCTTTCCATTTTATGGTGGGAGACTAGTTTTCAATATAAATTCGGAAAAAAATGAGAGCGATCTTGAAATTATTCGGAACAAAAAGATTTTCCCTGGAAATGTTGAAAAAGATAGTGCTTTGAAATGTTGCCCTCACCTTGCTATTATTACTAAGTTATTTGTTTTTCGAATTTGGATATATTGGTCCACTGTTTGGTATAGCCCCCATACATCGGTACTCCCAATATTCGTTACTTCGGGTGCTTTTTTCAATCGATTGGGCTCCCAATATTCGTTACTACGGTTACTTTTACTCCCAATATTCGTTACTTATGGTACTTTTTTCAATCGATTAGGCTGTAATTTGCTATTCATAGTTCGCGATGGATGTGAAACTTGCCTACTAAAAATTATCAATATCGGTCCACTTTTTAGGATAGCCCCCTTATAACCGAACCTTTCAATTTTCAATATTTCGAGAATTTCGGATACCCTTTTTCAACTAATTTTGCTGTAAATTGATATTTTTGTTCTCATTTGGTAACACATCTTTTTACCAAAAATTATCTACATTGGTCCACTTTTTAGGGTGACCTCCATATAAATGTACCTCCCACATTTCGGTATTTCGGGGGAGCTTAGACATGTTTTTCATTCGAATTGGCTGTAATTTGGTATTTTCAATTCTCATTGGCTAGCGAAGATTTCTACCAAAAATTATCTACATTGGTCCACTTTTTAGCGTGGCACCCATATAAATGTACCTCCCACATTTCGGTATTTCGGGGGAAATTTGAAAACGTTTTTAAACCAAATTGTCTGTAATTTGGAACTTTGGATTCTCATTGGGTAGAAAATCTCTCTAACAAAAATTATCAATATTGGTCCAAGTTTCTGCGTAGCTCTCATATTCTGTATTTTGGGATTGTTTCCCTGCCGAATTGTCTATAATTTGATATTTTGGGCTCTCATCGGGTAGAAAATTTCCCTAATAAAATAATAAATTTCAGTCTGCGATTTAGGGCATTTCCGATTTTCGGTATTTTAAGTTCCTTTTTTCAACCAACCATTTCATATTTTGGATTCTCATTAATTAGCGAAGCTTCCTACCAAAAGTAATCAATATGGGCCCAAGTTTCGAAGTAGCTCCCATATAACGATACCCGAATTTTAGGGTATTTTGATCAACATTTTCAATTGAATTGCCTGTAATTTGGTATTTTGAGTTTTCATTGGTTAGCAAATCTTCATACTAAAAATTATCTAGATCGGTCAACGTTTTGATATAGCTCTCATTTAAGGGAATCTCCCTAATTTCGGCATTTTGGGGAGCTTGAACGCATTTATCAACAGAATTGACTTTAATTTGGCATTTTGGATTCTCATTGGGTAGCGAAGCTTCCTACCAAAAATGATCAATATTGATCCAAGTTTCGAAGTAGTTACCATACGATACCCTAATTTTAGGGTATTTTGGTCAACATTTTCAACCGCATTGTCTGTAATTTGGTATTTTGAGTTCTCATTGGTTAGTAAAACGACGTACTAAAAATGTTTGTACGGACGATGTTTTGATATAGCTCCCATATAAGGGTACCTCCTAAATTTCAGTATTTTGGGGAGCTTGGACACGCTTTTTAATTGAATTAGCTGTAAATTGGTATTTTGGGTTCTCATTGCGTAGCAAATCTTCCTACCAAAAATTATCAATATCAGTCCACTTTTAAGAGTAGCTCCCATATTAAGGCACTTTCGATTTTCGGTATTTTGGTTTCGTTTTTCAACCGAATCGGCTGCAATATAGTATTTTGCGTTCTAATTCGATGTCAAATATTTCTACCAATTATTATCAATATACGTACACTTTCTGGGGTAGCCCCCATATAAGGGTACGTCCCAAATTTCGTTAATTTGGTGTGCTTAAGCAGGGTTTTTAAATTAAGTGGTTGTAAGTTAGTATTTAGGGTTCTCATTGGACCACCCAATGAGAATCCTACCAGAAATTATCAATATCGGTTAACCTTTTGGTATAGCTTCCATAAAAGGGTATCTTCCCTATTTCGATATTTTGATGTTTCAGAGATCTTTTTTCATTCGAATTGGCTGCAAGTTAGTATTTTGGGTTCGCATTAGGAGACAAATATTCCTACCAAAAATAATTAATATCGGTCCACTTTTTAAGGTAGCCCCCATATAACGGCACTTCTGATTTTCGTTACTGTGAGCACGTTATCGCATCGAAGAAGCTCTATTTTTATATTTTAAGTTCTCATTGGGTAGGAAATCTTCCCACCAGTTAACGTCATATAACGGAACCCCCCAAAATTCCGAATTTTAGAGATTTCGGACCTGTTTTTCAAACGAATTGGTTTTAAGTTAATATTTAGGGTTTTCATCATTTCATCGTAACAAAAATGTTCAATATCGATTAACTTTTGGGTACAGCTCCCTGGTAAAGGTCCATCTGCCTTTATAGTTATTTTGAAGGTTCTAGGTGCATTTTTGGTGCACAACTTATTCACAAAACATTTTCAATATCCCAATAGTCCATGGTTCTATGCAGCTCCCACACAAAGACCTTGGGTTATATTTAGTATGTTCAAGATCTTGGTTCACTTATTCCACCTGTTTGGTATTTCGTTTTCTTTTGATTTTAGGTGTTTTTGATGTCCAACTTATGTTCGAGTAGAAGTCAATCTCTCGCGATCTTTACGACTTTATTAAGGATTTTGTTTATTAAATTTGAAGTATTTTATGAATAGTTTTCCGGGACCCAAATAAGCGGGAATTTTTTAAATACTTTTAAGAATATTTTCAGAGAGCCTAAGAAGTGTGACTTTTTTCAGTTGCCATATATTTTAGAGTCCCAAATAAGCGGGAATTTATTTTTAAATATTTTCAGGCACACAAATAAGCGGATTTTTTAAGAATATTTGTTCATGACTCAAGCGATTGGTTTTTAGGATTTTTTCAGGGAGCCCTAATAAGCGGAAAATTGTTATTTTTTTTATAATTTCAGGGACCCAAAATGTTTATGAATAGTTTTCCGGAACCTAAATAAGCGGGAATTTTTTAAATACTTTTTCAGGAACCCCAGATTGTTTAAGAATATTTTCAGAGACCCTAAGAAGTTAGATTTTTTTCAGGTGCCATATATTTTTCATGGACTCAAGCGGTTGGTTTTAAGGATTTTTTTCAGGGGGCCCTAATAAGCGGAAAATTGTTAATTTTTTATTAAAACCATTTTTTAAGTGCCCCAAATAGGCGTGGACTATTTTTTTCCAAATAAAGGGGATTTTTAAATAATTCATGGACCCAAAATAAATATTTTTTCAAGAATCCTTGAATAAATCCACGCCTTGAAAAAATATTTAAAAAAATCCACGTCCTGAAAAAAATTTAAAATCCACGCCCTGAAAAAATATTTTTTTAAAAATTCAGGCCTTAAAAAATATTTTTTTAAAAATCCACGCCCTGAAAAAAATATTTTAGAAAATCCAGGCCTTGAAAAATTAATTGAAAAAATCTTTTGTTTTAATCCACACCTTGAAGAAATAATGAACGTCTTAAAAAGATTTTTTTTTAAATTTACGCCATGAAAAAAATTTTAATTCACGCCTTGAATATATATTTTTTTAAAACTCACGCCTTGAAAAAATATTTTTTTTTAACTCCACGCCTTGAAAACACCTGTTTGTTGACCTTAAAAATAATTCCAACATATTTTTTAAAAATCTTTTAAATTTTATTTGTTTTAATATTTTTTTATTAAAAATTCTAATAATTTTTTTTAACTTTCTTCTCTTTCCAGTACTTCAATTCCCCCAATCCTTACATGATGACTGCTGAAAATTTACCAAACTATAATGTACATCCTTTAAGTAATCCCAACTCCTCAAGTTCCTTGGGATTGGGACAGAATTTTTATGATCCCAAACCTACCGGAGGCTATGGTTTAAATTTTAATGGAAATGGTAGTGGTGGTGGTGGTGTCGGTGTCGGACTTGATAATGGAGACAATGGCAGTGGTGGTACACAATACTATGCAAATCCTTTTGCAACTGGTTTTGATTTTTCCAATACCAAGTTGCAGGCTACAGCACCTGAATTTGTGCCTCGTTTTGATAAACTTTCGTTGAACGAAACAAATCAAACAAAATTAGAGACTAATAATAATGCCAACACCAATGGCAATGTGGAGCCATTGGTCACGCAAACTACTTCCAATGGTCATCAGGCGGCGGATAAATATTCGGCTTCTACCGGCCCAGCTGATACCAGTTTTGAAAAGGAAGAAAAACGCCATCAGCATCGACGCAACAATAATCGTCACAATAACAACAAACAGGATAAGGAAAATAATCGCCGTAACCACAATCGTATTGAAAAGAATATGGAAAGATTTTCACGAAATTTACAAGAGAAAAATCACAATAATGATTCGGCATCGAATTCGAATTCATCGACTCCATCGTTGACAATGAATGGTGGAGGTGGAGGAGGAAATGGTGGTGGGTCCACAGGAAATCATCAACAAAATAATAATAATGGTGGTGGTCCTGGTGGGGTTCAAAAGAACACTGGGGCCTTTAGTAAATCTCAACAGCATCGGAATTCGGACAAATATAATCGAAATGGCAATGAACAAAATCCTGAGCAGAATGGTGGACATCAAAATAAACGCTATCAAAATGGCAGAAGATCACAACAGGAGTATGCAGAGGGATCAGTCGGAGGAGGCTCCGGAGGAAGAGACTCCGCAGGCGGCGGAAAACGTGAAGAACGTTTCGATCGCTACGAACGCAATGACCGCCCCGAACGCGGCGGCCGCAATCAACGCAACGATTATCATCAACGCTACGACAATTATCGCAGCAATAAACGCCGTGACGATTGGAATCGCAATCGCGATCGCATCAATGGCTTCCGTGTCGAAGAAAAATATTCCCATGACAATGGCAAAGATAGTCCCCTGCCCAGTCCCGAAAAGAAATCACCCAAAAAAGTGTTCCCAGAAAATGAAAAACTTTCACAACGTGAAAAGCTGATACGCGATATCGAATGCCGGCGCCTCGAATGTTTGGTGTGCGTCGAATCGATTAAGGCCCAACAGAGTGTATGGTCCTGCCACAACTGCTATCACATCATGCATTTGCAGTGTATCATTAAATGGGCCTCATCATCGAAATCAGACGACGGATGGCGTTGCCCGGCCTGTCAGAATGTGGAGAAAGATGTGCCACGCGATTATTACTGCTTCTGTGGCAAGTTGAAAAATCCCACGAATAATCATCAGGACATCGCGCATTCATGTGGAGAGGTGTGCGGCCGCATAGAGGGCTGTCCGCATGCCTGTACTTTGTTGTGTCACCCTGGCCCCTGTCCACCATGCCAGGCCCAGGTGAAACGAGAATGTGGCTGTGGCAAGACTTCCAAAACCATGCAATGTTGCATCAAGGAGACCATAGAGTGCGATTCCACCTGTGAAAAGCTACTGAACTGTGAACTCCACGTCTGCCAGGAGAAATGCCACGAGGGCAAGTGTCCCCCGTGCAAAGAGAAGGTTGATCAGAAGTGTCACTGTAGCAAAAATGAACGTCAGGTCACCTGCACCCGAGAATCCCACGACAAACACGTCTACTCCTGTGGCAAGCCCTGCGGCAAAGACCTCTCATGTGGCAATCACAAATGCAATCAATGTTGCCATGCCGGCGAATGTAAGCCCTGCAAAATGAGCCCGGACATTGTCACCTCCTGCCCCTGTGGCAAAATGCCCATTGTTGCGGAGCAACGTAAATCCTGCCTTGATCCCATACCTCTGTGTGAGGGTACCTGTGGCAAAACCCTAAAATGTGGCAAGGCCAGCAATCCCCATCACTGCACCTTTAAATGCCACGCCGGCAATTGTCCACCCTGCAACAAACAAACCGCCGTTAAATGCCGTTGCGGTCACATGGATCAAATGATAAAATGTCGCCAATTATCCACCAGGGCCGATGATGCCCGCTGCAAAAAACGTTGCACAAAGAAGCGGTCCTGTGGCAAACACAAATGCAATCAGGAATGTTGCATTGATATTGATCATTTTTGTCCACTGCCCTGCAATTACACGCTCTCGTGTGGCAAACATAAATGTGATCAACCCTGCCACCGTGGCAATTGTCCACCCTGCTATCGTTCCTCATTCGAAGAACTATTCTGTGAATGTGGTGCCGAGGTAATATATCCCCCCGTGCCCTGTGGCACCAAGAGACCTGTCTGCACCAAACCCTGTTCACGTAAACATCCTTGCGATCATGCCCCCCAACATACATGCCACTCATCGGCCACCTGTCCACCCTGTATGATGTTTACCACCCAATGGTGTTACGGCCAGCATGAACAGCGCAAAACCATACCCTGCTCCCAGAAAAGTTTCTCTTGTGGTCTGGCTTGCAACAAGCCGCTGCCATGTGGACGTCACAAATGCATAAAGACTTGTCATGAGGGCCCATGCCAGACGCCCGGTGAAATTTGCAAACAAAGTTGTACAACTGCCCGACCCAATTGTGGTCACAAGTGTATGGCCGCATGTCATGATGGTGATTGCCCTGAGACGCCGTGTAAAGAAATGGTGAGTGGGGGAATAACAACAACAAAAATAGATTATCATATGATATCAACAATTATGTTCAGAAAAAGGCCTAAAAAATGTCCTAAATCCAGACATATGAAAATTCTAAGAGGAAGTCTATGATCTGTTTAATGGAAGGCCTATAGCTCGTCTCATAGATTACCAAAATGTCTTCTTAAATTATAACCCATAGTTCCTCCAGAGAAGATCAAAAGTTCGTTCTTAAAAAAAACTTATAGCCCTTCTCATGGTGGGCTAAAATGTCTTCTTTAAATGGGACCTGTATACATTCTCAAAAAACAAAGGAACTAAAGGTTTTCTTAAAAAGGACACATATAGCTACTCTAAAGTTCCAAAAATCTAAATAAAGGATGCTCCAAAGGCCTACTTAAAAGAATACCAAAATGGCTCCCTCATAGAATACTACTAATCTTAAACCAACAATATCATCTTAAAAGGAGTCCTCGTCTTCGACCTATCCATCCTGTTTGCTATCCTATTAAAATTCCAATCGGATCTCCAGATAGAAGATCTATTGTTTATCCAATAAGATCGGTTTTATCTGATAAGAAAACCTATAACAATAACTATGGATTTTCCTATAAGATGCCCTATTGGAAGACTTATTGGTTATCCTATAAGAAGTCCCCATGGCTTTCCTATATTCGAATACGTATTCAAATACATATTAGAATACTTAATGGTCTTCCACTAAGAAGAACTGATGGTGATCTAATTAGAAAATCAGTTTGAATTACTATTAGAATACCATCATTTGTGACTTCCTATTAGAATTCCAATTGTATCTCCAGTTAGAAGACCAATTAGTGTTCCAATAAGACCGATCGATCCAATAAGGTCGATTGTTATTCTTATTAGAATAAAAATTGGCTTTTCTATTCGAATGCCGATTGAAGATCCTATTCATCTTCCTATTAGAATTCCCATTAAATCTCCAGTTAGACCTATTGTATTTCTAGTTAGAAGATTGAAGATCTATAGATCTAATGGCCACCCAACAAGAAAACTTATTGGCTTTCCAATGAGACCACCTCTTTTTCTTCATATTAGAAGACCTATTGACCTTCTTCTCATAAATCCTATTGGAATTACTATTAGAATATAATAATTGGCTTTCCTATTCGAATGCCAATTTACCATCTTATTCATCTTCCTATTAAAATTTAATTTCATATTAGAATTCCTATTAGAACATCAATTGGCTTTCCTATAAGAAAACCTATTGGTCTTCCTATTGGAAGACTTCTATTGGCTTTCCTCTAAGAAGTATTCCTATTAAGAAGTCCCATTGGTTCTCTTATTAGAGAATCTATTGATTTTCCTATTAGATCTATTGGTCTTCCAATAGCAATACATATGGGTCTTCCTATAAGAAGCCCTATTGGTATTCCTATTAGAAGAAATATTGGACATCCTACTAGAAGTCCTATTTGTCTTCCTGTTAGAATACATATTTGTTATCTTATCAGAACACCTATTGGTCTTTTTAGTGGAAGGCTCATTTGCATTCCTATTAGGAGACTTGTTGCCTATCCTATTGATCTTCCAATGAAAATTGCATTTGGATCTCCAAGTATAAGACCTATTAGAAAACCTTTTGATGTTCCTTTTAGAGGATTTATTGGTATTCCAATTAGAAGACTTATTGGTATTCCTTTTATAGGACTTATTAGTGTTCTTATTGGAAGAAATATTAGTCTTCATGTTAGGAGAACTATTAGTCTTCCTATTAAAGCACATATTGTTCTTACTATGAGAACAACCATTGATCTTTTTATTAGAATACATTTTGACCTTGCTATTAGAAGAGTTATTGGCATTCCTATTACATGACCTACTAACATTCCAATTAGAATACCACTTGAACATCCTATAAGAAGTTATGTTGGACTTCCTATTAGCAGATCTATTGATCTTCAGAGAGCATATTGGTCTTCTTATAAGAACTATTGGACTTTATATTAGAAGGCTTGCTGGACTTATTCCTATTAGAAAACTTATTGGCCTTCCTATTAATTGACCTACTAGCATTCCAATTTGATACTACTTGGACTTCTTATAAGAATTTATGTTGGACTTCATATTAGCAGATCTATTGATCTTCGAATAAGAACATATATTGACTCTCCAATAAGAATGCTTATTGATCTTCTTAAAAGAACTCCTATTGGACTTCCCATTAGAAGGTTTATTGGACGCATTCCTATTATATGACCTACTGGCGTTCCACTTAGACGGAGTTATGTTGCGTTTCCAATTAGAAGGCCTATTGACTTTCGAATAAGAATATCTCTAAGCCTTCCAATAAGAAGACCTATTGGTATTCTTAAATCTAGTTGATATTCCAATAAGACCTACTGGGATTTTAACTAAGTAAACTTATTGGGTTTCCAATAAGCATAACTTTTATTCTTCCAACTAGAATTCTTATAGGATTTCGTCAGAGACTTATTGACATTATTATGGACCCTATTTTTATTTTTTGTTGTTTTCTTCTTCTTTTCTTCCTGCAGGTCGAAGTACAATGTGAATGTGGTAATCGCAAACAGATGCGAACCTGTGCCGAATTGGTCCGTGAATTTAGTCGCATTGCCACCGCCCAATTGGCCTCATCTATGGCGGAAATGCAACGTGGCAACTATATGGAGTTATCGGAAATTTTAGCTCCCGTTAAACTAACCAATAAATCTAATAAAACACTCGACTGCAATGAGGAATGTCGTACCCTAGAACGTAATCGTCGTCTAGCGATTGGTTTACAAATTCGCAATCCTGATTTACCACAAAAACTAATGACAAAATATTCCGATTTTATACGCAAATTTGCTAAACGTGATCCGGCATTGGTGAAATCGATACATGATGCTCTTACCACTCTGGTGAAATTGGCCAAGGAAAGTAAACAAAAATCGCGATCACACTCTTTCCCCACCATGAATCGTGAGAAACGTCAGTTGGTTCATGAAATGTGTGAAATGTTTGGTGTGGAATCGGTGGCCTATGATGCCGAGCCGAATCGTAATGTTGTAGCGACGGCATACAAGGATAGGGTGAGTTGGTGGAGAATTAAATTAAAATTTTTTATTAATTTTTTTATTTCCTTTTTTTTTTAGTCTTGGCTCCCCGCCACCAGTATCATGGAGGTAATGGCTCGTGAATCTGGCCAACGGCGTGTCCCTGTACCCAGCAACAATGCCTGGGGTCTAAAGAGATAATGCTAAGAAAACACCAACTGCTGAAACCCTTTGTGAACATTTTTCATTTAATTTTTTTGATTGATTTAAAAACCCCTCGCCCCACACCTTCCAAAAAATATTACAAAATATTATTTTTATTCTTTAAATTTGAATTTGTATTGTATTTTTTTCTTCTTCTTTTTTTCATTTTTGTTGTTCAAAAAACAAACCAACATTGTGTAAAAACAAATTGGAATTTATAGCCATTATATTTCTTAAAGTGTTTTGAAAAAAAAAATCCCCAATCAAATAAAAAAGTGTTGGCTATAAATCCCTTAAATTATTTTCGTTCTATTTTTTTTTTCTTCCTAATTATTGTATGGCCGATTGAAATGTATAATGAAATTTACAAATCAACAATTATGCCCATTTAATTTTGTGTTTAAAAATTAATATTTCAATATTTTCTTGATTAAAAAAATAAACTTTATTTTCTTGTCACCGAAAATGAACCAAATTTAAAAATAAAATCAAACCCATCTTTAACTAAAAGTTTAACTGAAAAAACAAAAATGATCTACAAAATAGTATATTTTCAATCACACTCTCTCCCCCTCTGAAAAATTTGAAAACTCAAAATTAAACACACACCACTCATACAAGAAATAAACTTCTTCTACTACAACTACTATTACAAAACAAAAACTAAATAATAAAACTAAAAAAAGTCTATATAAATTTTGTTTAGTAATAAAATTGTTTATCAATGAACTGTAAACAGAAATTCAATTATTTATCGTTTTATTTTTGATGGGTTATTGTTCAAAACAAAAATTTTAAAATCCCAGCCTTTGTCTACTCCTCGAAAATAATTTTAAAAAAATCCCAGCCTTTGTCTAGTCATCAAAAATAGTTTTTTTTAAATACCAGTATTTTCGAGGCTTAGGTTAGGGATGTACGGTTGTTAGTAACAACCATCCGCTCGGAGACTATGTCCATTGTGATCATCCTTTTTTACCTGCAAAGAAAAGAAAAGAGGGAGTGAAAGAGCAAGGAGAGAAGATAGCGAGAGTTGAAGAGCGGAAAAAAGGTTATTTTAGACATGTCAAATTTTTGACAAAGCCTAGGATCTGGTTTGGGTCAATTTTAGGCTAGATTATCAATTGCATATCTTCCAAACTGTTTGTGTCTTCTGCTAATCAGCGATGGACATTTACAGAGGATATGTTCAATTGTTTCCAGTTCTTCTTCGTCCTCACATAGACGACAGTAATCCTCTCCACTGGAGTCACACTTAGAAATGAGAGATCTAATTTTGCAGTGACCAGTTATAATCCCTACAACGATTTTGGTCTCCCTCTTACTGTGTTCCAGCAGCGAAGACGTTCTTTTACGAGAGAATTAGAGATTCCGCAAGCAGGTTCCCTTAGCCATATGTTGTCGACTATCTCGCAGTAGAACGAGCGGATTCTGCCAATGAAATAGCCGATGGGAGGTTTCACAGATCTCTCAATCGGAAGATTGGACGACTGTGAGCCCCCTCGAGCAAGCTCGTCGGCTATCTCATTCTCTTCGATGTCACTATGTCTTGGAACCCAACATAAACTATCTGTCGTTTATCATTCAGAGCGGACTTGCAATCATGAACTGCTTTTACGTTTATAGTACGCGACATAACCGCTTTAAGGGCCGCCTGACTATCGACATATATAGTCACCGGTCCCGTAATGTCGGCATTCGTAATTGCAAGGATTTCTGCTTGAAAAACGCTACAAAGATTGCTAAGTTTATATGAGTTATATGTTTCTAATTTACAGTAAACGCCTGCACAGTGTCTTCCTCCATCTTTGACCCGTCTTTAAAGAATGACAGACCTGGCAGAGTTAAGGAGCCGCTAGTCCAGGATTCCCTACTAGGAAACTCTACTTTGATGTCATTAAAGTCTCTGTGAGAGGGAACATACTCACTAATATGACTACTCCAACCTGCCGTTATGTTTAGAATACTAGCATGACCATAGTTCAGCGATTTCAAGGCATCAGTTTCCCGGAGCCTTAGAGCACACCTGGCCGCCTGGAATTTAATCAGAATGTCCAATGGTTGGAGATTCAAAATTGCGTTCAAGGCTGCCTGTGGTGTACTTCTGAATGCTCCGGTGATCAGGATTTAGGCCGATCGCTGTACTAAACTCAATTTTGTGAGCAGCATAAGTAAGAATGGGTAGGAGATCGTCCCCAGATCATCCGCAGCTCTTACCTATGGAGTTCTTGAGTCCTTTCTTAGAGCGTTCCTCAACATATTTTGCTTCTTCAGAAAGGGTTAAAGTCACTCCTCCGAGTGATGGCAGATGGAAACTAGGAATCTTACGTTTCCTAGTGAAGAGCACCAGTTCTGTCTTAGTGGGGTTTACACCAAGACCTTTGGCGCAAGCCCAGTTAGACAGATTTGAAAGGGCATCCTCTTACCCCCAACCAGCAGGACTACATCATCGGCATAGGCTACAACCTTTATCCTAAGATCATTGAATTCAGATGTATCTCAGAAGGAGAGATAGTACACCTCCCTGTGGTGTGCCTCTGTTGACAGATTTCCTCACGGAACTCTCTCCTAAGGATAAGTTGATAATTCTGCTGTCCAGCATTCCATCAATCCATTCCGTTAGGAGTGAGGGGATACCTGTGCTTACGAGAGCAGAATGGATGGCTTCCAGCTTCACATTTTTGAAAGCTCCCTCAATGTGCTGCCAAAGTGTAGCCAGAGGACTCCATATTCTTCTCGATGCACCCAACCACCTCGTGCAAGGCTGTATCCATTGATCTGCCTTTGATGTATGCATGCTGGGAGTTGCTAAGTTTACTTTGGCCAATAGTGTTCCTAATTTCTGAGTCTAGTAATCTTTCTAAAGTCTTGAGTAGAAAGGAAGAGAGACTAATCGGTCTATAGTCTTTTGGTAGCGTATGATTCGGCTTCCCGGCTTTCGGGATGAACGTCACTTTTACCTCTTTCCATAGACTTGGTATATACGACAGAAGTAAACAAGCCCTAAAAATGTCCTCCAGAGATGCTAGTACTCGTTCATCTGCGTGTTGCAGTATGGCCAGTATTATACCATCTGGACCAGGAGCCTTATAGTGTTGAAAACTGTTTATCGCCCATACCAGTTTTGGGTAGCTTATAGTATTTTCTATCATCTTCTCCTCCTCCCTCGTTCGAACTGTAGGCTGATGCACACACTGCGCACCCTCCCAATAGTCCTTACAACCAGGAAAGAGGGTTGACGATAGAAGATCAAGAGTCTCACTGCCAGAGTTTGTCCACGTTCCATCACTTCGCTTAATACTACCTATAGATTTTGGATCTTTAGATAGTACTCTGCGACATCTGGCCGCTTCGATGACTCACTATAGCAGACCCAAGACTCACGTTTAGCCTTCTTGATTTCGCTCTTGTACTTATTGAACTGTTTTTTTATAGACATCCCAATCTGTACTGGGCTACCAGCTTCGAGACATCGTGTTTGGCTTTCACCACACAATCACCGCTCTTGGCAGGTTTCTCCTTCGATGCTACGAACGACGAAAACGAAGCTGAGGTTTGTACAGCCGACGACTGCGTGGATCTCTTTGCAGCAGGTTGTTGTTCCTGCAATGACCTTATTCTCTTGACAGCCGTGGGCTGTGGCCGAGATTTGGCACCCGCTGCAGAGATATGCCCAACCGACGCAGGCACCTGCTTCGCGCTAGCTACCTTCGGCGCATCCACTAGCAACTGCCCAATTGTCACAGCCTTGGGTATCGGCTTTGGCAATTTGACAGAGGGTGCTTGTGTCTTATCGGTCTTCTTTCACGGGCTCTCCTTTGGGCCGACTTCGACATTCCCCTACCTTCCGTCGTTGTGGATGCTGGTGTCTGGGACGTCTCAGTACTCAGTTTACCCTTGGGGGGTGCTGAGGGCTTAGAAGTTTCAGGCATCAGCTTCCTAGATGTACTAGAGCCCCCGACAGGTTTCTCTTTCTTTGAAGGGACTACCGTGGTGGGCTTAGTACTGGGTCGGGGGATCCTATCAATCAAGAAGTCCCTCTCAATATCGTTTGGATAGGTGTACTAGAGCCCCCGACAGGTTTCTCCTTCTTTGAAGGGACTACCGTGGTGGTCTTAGTACTGGGTCGGGGGATCCTATCAATCAAGAAGTCCCTCTCAATATCGTTTGGATAGTTCCTGGAGAACTTCCGGATACATTTGAGGTTCCTCTTGATTAAAAGGAACTCCTTTCCCGTGATGGAGTCGCTATCCCGTCCGACAGGTTTACTAAAATTCGGCTCCAAAGAAATTGCTGTATGTGAGGGATTGAGGTCGACCATGGCATAGCCTCTTACCATGGCAAGTAGTTGGCATCTAAGCCTGAATAAGCTTGTTGAGGCTCCGTTCTAATACAGTCGGGACCCTGACTGCAAACCGTAGAACGCTGATAGGCACGAGGTAGCATGACACCCCAGCGTTAGGGGGACACTTTAAAAAGGTAGTGACCCAGACCTTTTCGTCGCCTGTTGGTATGCCATAAAAATATTTTTTAAAAAAATCCACGGTTTTATCTACAACTCAAAAATAATTTTAAAAAAAATCCCAATTGTAAATTTTAGTAAGAATTTATTGAAAAATATTTTAAAAAATATTTTTTTTAAATCATTAAAACCTTTTGGGAGAAATCTTCAATCTTTCCCAAATTCCATTTACAATTAGCCTTGTTTTCTTTACGCACCTGCATAGTTCGGCTATGTATGAGACCATAGATGAGTTTCTCGAACGATTCATTTTTCTTCTTCGGATTGGGAGCAATTAAAAATTCACTACAATATTTAAGGAAATCCCGGTATTCTTCCCTTTCAGGTTGATTTAACTCCCGACGAAACCGCTCAATGACCGTGGGCAGTTTCTGATATATTTCATTCACGAATGAAGGAAATTCATTCTGAATTTTCGTATTGGCTTCATTGTAGCGCTGCCGGAAGGCATTAAAAATCCGGGAGTTGTTATCACTTTCACTCAATAGCTGTAAATATTTGGGCAATTCCTCCAATTCCCGATTGGCTTCACCTTGAAGTTTACAATTTTCCGCATCACCTTTAAGTTTCTCAGCGGACTGGATGTAACGTTCAATTTGTTCTTTTATCCTTTGAAGAGATCTTGACGAGGGTGATTTTTCATTGTCATTCTGTAGATCTTCGAATTTCTTCAAAAGTTCCGAATATGTCGAAGCTTCGATAAGCAATTGTTTAACATTCCATTCATTTATTTGCGTGGTTAGGAATTTAAAGACTTCGAGGCGTTTTTCCGGCCTCGAGGGTGGAACATCCTTTGAGGCCCACGTTTGAGATCCCTGCCAATTTAGCTAGGAAGAAGAAATGAGAAATTAAAAATCCATATTCCTAGATAGTTTCGAATGAACTAACCTGCACGAGAATTATAATACTAAATAATATCAGATTCAATCGGTCCATCTCGAAGCGTTGTTCACACACAAATGGTTTTGCTGGAGGTTGTTTTGAAATTGTCAAGGTTTGGATTTATGTTTCAATTCAAACTATTTTGTTGATGTTGTTGAAATTTTAAATTCTTATCTCTGAGAATTTGTTGTTGTTTTTTTCAGCGATTTTCTTAAGGTGGAATACGTTGAAATAAAAATGATTTTTGGAGGCGTGGATTTTTTAAAATTATTTTTTGGGTAATAACCAAGGCGTTGATTTTCATACCCTCCACCATAGTATGGAGGGTATATTAGTTTTGTTTTTCCGTTTGTAACGCATCGAAATAATAATTTCGGACCCTATAAAGTATATATATTCTTGATCAGGGTAAAATTCTATAACGATGTCCGTCTATCTGTTGAAATCACTCTAGCGTTTGAACGAATTGAGATAGATCGCCAAAATTTTGCATAGAGTCATCTTTTGTCTGCAGGCAGGTCAAGTTCGAAGATGGGCAACATCGGTCCACGTTTAGGCATAGCTCCCATATAACAGTACCCCCAAGTTTTCGGTATTTTGAGGTTCTTGAGCGCGTTTTTCAACTGATTTCGTTGAAATTTGGTACTTTCAGTTCTTATTGGGTAGCAAATCATTCCACTAAAAATTTTATATATGGGTCCATTTTTTCGGATAGACCCCATATAAGGGTACCCTCAATTTTGCGGTATTTTTGATCGCATTTTTCGACCGAATTCGCTGAAATATGGTACTATGAGTTCTTATTGGGTACCAAATCTTCCTACTAAAAATTATAAATATAGGTCCATTTTTTCGGATAGACCCCATATAAGGTTACCCCCAATTTTCGGTATTTTGAGGTTCTTGTCCGCGTTTTTGCAACCGAATTCGCTGAAATTTGGTACATTGGGTTTATATTGGGTACTAAATGTCTCCACAGAAAATTATGAATATAGGTCCACTTTTTCTGGTAGCCCCCATATAACGGTACCTCCTAATTTTCAGTATTTTGGGAGTTTTGATCGTTCTTAATAGGTACCAAATCTGTCCACAAAAAATTATAAATATAGGTCGATTTTTTCGGTGTGATGGGTGTTAAGTTTCCTGAATATCGGTTCAGATTTAGATATAGCTCCCATATATATTTTCGTCCGATTTAATGTAAATGGTCCACCAAAGTCCCTATATATCTTTCGATTTCCACGAAATTTGGCATAGCGTATAGACTTGAGTCTAGAATTATGTGTGTTAAGTTTCGTGTAAATCGGTTCAGATTTAGATATTGCTCCCATATATATTTCCGTCCGATTTAATGTAAATGGGTTACAAAAGTCCAAATATATCTCTCGATTTGCATGAAATTTGGCACAGCGTAATGAATTAGGTCTAGAATGATGTGTGTTAAGTTTCCTGAAAATCGGTTCAGATTTAGATATAGCTCCCATATATATTTTCGTCCGATTTAATGTAAATGGTCCACCAAAGTCCCTATATATCTTTCGATTTCCACGAAATTTGGCATATCGTTCAGACTTGAGTTTAGAATGGTGTGTGTTAAGTTTCCTGAAATCGGTTAAGATTTAGATATAGCTCCCATATGTATGTTCGACCGATTTTATGTAAATGGTCCCGATGTATCCTTCGATTTGCACGATATTTGGCATATCGTGCTCAATTAAGTCTAGAACGATGTGTGTTAAATTTCGTGAAAATCGGTTCAGATTTAGATATAGCTCCCATATATATTTACGTCCGATTTTATGTATATGGTGCACCAAAGTCCCTATATATCCTTCGATTTGCACGAAATTTGGCATAGCATACTGACTTCAGTCTAGAATGATGTGTGCACAATTTCGTGAAAATCAGTTCCGATTTAGATATAGCTCCCATATATATTTTCGTCTGATTTTATGTAATTGGTGCACCAAAGTCCCTATATAACTTTCGATTTGCACGAAATTTGGCATAGCGTAATGACTTGAGTTTAGAATGGTGTGTGTAAAATGTCTTGAAAATCGGTTCAGATTTAGATATAGCTCCCATATATATTTCGACCGATTTTATGTAATTGGTACACCAAAGTCCCTATAATCTTTAGATTTGCACGAAATTTGGCATAGCGTACTGACTGGAGTCTAGTTTGATGTGTGTTAAGTTTCGTGAAAATCGGTTCAGATTTAGATATAGCTTCTATATCTGACTAAATGAAAAATTTAGTATCGGTTGCAGAATGACATGTTTACGGATCCAATACCATTTTACTGGTCCTTTAAAAATGCGACGTCTGTTAGGATTCATAAGTTGAATATACCCAAAGTGGTGAAGGTTATCATATAGTCGGCCCCGTCCGACTTTACTACTTTCCTTACTGGTTTAAAAATTATTTTTGAGGTGTAGACAAAGGCGTGGATTTTTATACCCTACACAACTATGTTGTCAGGGTATTATAGCTTTGTGCAGCCCCAAGAGTTTGTAACGCCGCGAAATATTGGTCCTAGACCCACCTTTACTAGCTGAGTCGATATAGACATGTTTGTCCGTCCGTCTGTCCATTATATTTTGTAAACACGATACAGGCCACAGTTATGGACTAATAATCACGAAATTTTGCATGTAGGATAGCTTCGGCCCAATAAAGACCCTTATTGTTTTTGGTAAAGATCGGTTAATATTTAGGGGATGAAATGGACCAAATACTTCACTTTTGTCTGGTCGCTCTAGAGGCCACAATTATGACCCAAACATCGCGAATTTGTACATAGAGAAGGGGATCGGGCCAAAGAATAAACATCCCTGTTTTGATAAAGATCGGTCAATATTTAGCGGGTCAAATGGACCCTGACTTTTGTGTAAAAAATTACAAAATTTGTATTCTATAGCGTATAAATGTACCTCTGAAGGACATAGACCCGAAAAGTTGTTGGTATATCCAAGGGCAGTGGTTGACCTTTAAATTCATACCAATTATATGGTCGTATGTACTCAGATGTGGGAGTTACACTTAAATATTTACAGGTGCTTATGTATTCCGATATTATTTAGTAACCCTTTACCACACTAGAGGGCGGAAATATAGCGCTGATCGCTTTAAAATGTTCCATGAAGTTCCAGTTATGGTCAAGGATAACGACTACAATTTTCGGTTACGATCAGATAATTATATTGTGATGAAGTGGACCGAAAACTTAATTTTTTGTGTTTTTTCGAGTTGATCTATAGGCTCCAATGGGAATAAGAAGATCACAACACAAGGGAAGGGAATCTGGACAAGTGATTAGAAGGGCTATACTGAACATTAGTAATAATTGATCCACCGAAAGTTAGTTATTCGTGGAAGTTGTGTAGGGTATCATATGGTCGGCCCCATCCGACTAACTGCTCCGCTCACTGGTTTTTATTATTAAGTTATGATTCACAGATGTGATCCTACTACAAAGGGTCAGCGGATTTCATAGAAACGATTATAAATATTGAATGATAGATTTGAAATATTGATTATTTGAAAACTACATCAAATGTGAGCACAAACATGTTCTAATGGGCATTCGATAGACCTAGTCACCGTTCGATAGATTGTTAGACGGAAAATCCGCAATTAGAAGAGAAAGCAAAAATGAAAATTGTTATTATTATATTTTTGGCGCTAATGGCGCAGCAGGTATTTATTGAAGATTTCAAATATTTTTATTTCCCACTAAATTTTATATTTTTTAGGGAAACTATGTAGCTGCCCAGGGAAGATTTTTTGCGATGGATAAAAGTTCCCCGCTAATTAATTTTATAAGGAACACCATTTTTAATGGCATGTCCCAGAAACTAATAGACGATAGTTTGCATATGGTAGAATTATTAAAAATCTCCATATTTTTCTTGGATTCACATAACAACGAACCCGATTACGATCAAACAGAATATGCAGCTCTCCAAACTTATATTCGCAATTTCGAAAGCTATGTGGCCAAGCTGCAAATGGATCCTACAAATTGTCAAACCTTTCAAGAACTCTCCAATTACTTTGGTCACGTGAAACGTGAAAAACGTAATCGTTTCTCGAACATGAATAAATTATCCCAATCGTTCGTGGAAGATTTTCCCAAAGACATGGTGGAACAACAATATCGAAAATATGATGCAGATCAGAGGAGACATTTCAAACAAACCCTAGAAACGCTCACAGCGCAACTACCCAATACCATTAATAGTTTCATGGCCAGTGTCAATGAAAATGAAAGGATCAAATATTCCGATTTATTATCGTGGTGTGAAAAATATTTGGCCACTTCAATTGCCCAAGAAAACTATAATTTAATTCTGGAATTTTTATATAAATTTATAATTGTAGAAAAAATTGCCAACAATCGTTATGGACATCCCGACAACACGTGTGATTCGGGAATGCGGCTCTATCGTCATTTTGAATATATTCAAAATGCAATTTAAATACATTTTGAAATAAAAATAAAATAAATATAAAAACTTATATTAAAAAAAACATTTTTAAAAAATCCCAGGCTTTGTCTAGACTTCGAAAATAATTTTTAAAAAATCCACGCCTTGCTATTACCTACTTAGCTGGCTTGTTACAGAAAGGTTGCTTCAAAAGCCGAGGTTAAAAAAGATTTCCAAGCGCGTCGGTCTTGTGCTCATCTCCCCAAAAGTTGGATGAAAGACCAAACTTGGTCTTTCCGTCTAATTCGTGGCCTTCCCCTTCTGCGTGAACCATCAGCTGGTTCGCTTGTATATGCCTTCTGGGCTGGGGCATCTTCATCCATTCTCACAACATGACCTAGCCAACGTAGTCGCTGCAGCTCAATACGTCTAACAATGTCGATATCCGAGAATAGCTGGTACAACTCATGGTTCATTCGACGCCGATATTCACCGTCGACGCAGATCGGTCCATAGATCTTTCGGAGAATTTTGCTCTCAAACAATCCAAGAGCTACCTCATTTGCTTGCGTAAGTACCCATGCTTCAGATCCAGATAACAACACGGGTAGTATCAGCGTCTTGTAGAGTGTGAGTTTGGTCTGGTGGGAGGTGTCCTTGTTTCTAAACTGCTTACTTAGACCATAGTAGCACCTGTTGGCCATCGCAATCCTTCTCCGAAATTCAAAACTGATATCATTCGTTTTATTTACGGCGGTACCAAGGTATATAAAATCTTTGACTACCTCGAAGCTGTAGTTCTCAAGTTCCGCAGTTGGTCCGAGTCTACTGGACGTCTTGCGCGTTGATACCATCAGCTTGGTCTTCTCGCCGTTTACTGCCAGACCCGCTTTGACAGACTCTTTCTCAATTTGCTCAAAGGTGGCTGTTACCGCTCGCAATGTTCGACTCGTTACATCGATTTCATCGGCGTAAGCGAGTAAAATGTGTTGTTTGGTGTACAGAGTGCCATTTCTGTTCACATTTGCATCTCGCATGACCTTTTCCAGCAGGATGTTAAAAAGGTCACACGACAAACTGTCACCTTGTCTGAATCCTCGTTCGGTATTGAAGGGCTCCGAGAGGTCTTTTCCGACTTTAACTGCTGACCTTGTGCCTTTTAAAGATATCCTGCATAGCCGTATTAATTTTGCAGGAATGCCGAACATAGACATGGCTTTAAACACCTCTGAACGGATAGGGCTGTCGAATGCGGATTTATAATCGACGAATAGGTGGAAAGTGTCGATGTGTTTTTCGTGGCTTTTTTCAATGGTCAATGGTGAATTTGCCAGGTCTGAAGCCGCATTGGTATGGTCCAATAATGTCATTGAACATTGGCTTCAGTCGTCCACACGGCAAACTGGATAGCACTTTATATGCGATGGGAAGAAGGCTAATTCCTCTATAGTTGGCACATATCGTCTTGTCTCCTTTTTTGTGCACAAGACACAGGATGCTGAGGTTCCAATCCATTGGGCCATTCATTCTTCTAGCCAATTTGTACTAATCAGCTGATGCATGCTCCTTACCAGCATCTGACCACCAGTCTTGAATAGTTGGGCTTGTACCCCATCGGCACCTGCTGCTTTACTATTCTTCAGGCGATTGATTGCTATTCTGACTTCATCTTGGCTAGGTAGTATACAATCGATACCGTCATCTATTATTGGTTCTGGGTTATCCACTTCACTGCTACTATTTGATACCAGAAGTTTTTTCAAAATGCTCCTTCCAGATCCTCAGCACGCTGTATGTACTTGTCATCTGGTTTCCTTCTTCATCTCTACAGGAGGATGTGCCTGCACCAAAGCCTTCGGTTTGGTGTTTTATCCGTTGGTAAATTTTCGGACTTCATTTTGACTCCTGTCTGCCTTGTTTAGGTCCCCAAAAATATAATTTTTAAAATCCACGGCTTGTTAAGGTCCCTAAAACTATCTTCTAAAAAATTCAATCCATCCAAAATGAAATTTCATATTTTTGACACCAGAGCGAATAACTAACGTCAGCAGTTATACGCAACCAGGTGTCTCAATACTCGTTCGGTATTAAAGGGCTCCGAGAGGTCTTTTCCGACTTTAACTGCTGATCTTGTGCCAGTTAATGTTATCCTGCAAAGCCGAATTAATTTTGCAATGTCTACCAAAAGCAGACATGGCTTTATACACCTCTGAACGGATAGGACTGTCGAATGCGGCTTTATAGTCGACGAATAGGTGAAATGGGTCTATGTGTTTTTCGTGGGGTTTTTCCAGGATTTGGCGCAGTGTGAAAATCTGATCAATGATCGATTTACCAGGTGTGAAGCCGCATTGGTATGGTCCAATAATGTCATTGACCATTGGCTGCAGTCGTTCACACAGTACGCTGGATAACACTTTATATGCGATTGGAAGGAGACTTATTCCTCTATAGTTGTTTCCTTTTTTGTGCACGGGACACAGGATGCTGAGGTTCCAAACATTGGACATGCATTCTTCTAGCCAAATTGTACTAATCAACTGGAGCATGCTCCTTTCCAGCATCTGACCACCAGCCTTGAATAGTTCGGCACCTGCTGATTTAATATTCTTCAGCCGATTGATAGCTAGTTTGACTTCATATTGGCTACGTGGTATACACTCTATTCCGTCATTATACCCTTCACCACACTGTGGTACAGGGTATTATGTCTTTGTGCATATGTTTGTAACAGGCAACAATAATCGAGATAGACACATGGTTCCTTTTGAGAATATGCATAGAATCACTTTCTAAGTCGATTTATGCATGTCCGTCCGTCCGTCTGTCCGTCTGTCCATGTTAAATTGTAAACAAAGTACAGGCCGCATTTATTATCCAAATTGGATGAAAATTGGCACAGGTCACATATTCGGCCCAAGGACGAACCCTATTGAAATTGGGAAAAATCGGTTCAGATTTAGATATAGCTCCCATATATATATTTAACCGATTTAATGTAAACGGTCCCTATATATCTTTCGATTTGCACGAAATTTGGTACAGCCTAATCATTTAGGTCTAGAATGATGTCTGCCAAGTTTCGTGAAAATCGGTCCAGATTTAGATATAGCTCCCATATATAGTTTCGTCCGATTTCATGTAAATGGTGCACCAAAATCCCTATATATTCTTCGATTTGCACCAAATTTGGCATAACGTACTGAATTGAGCCTAGAATTAAGTCTGCCAAGTTTCGTGAAAATCGGTCCAGATTTAGATATACCTCCCATATATAGTTTCGTCCGATTTCATGTAAATGGTGCACCAAAGTCCCTATATATCCTTCGATTTGCAAGAGATTTGGCATAACGTACTGAAATGAGCCTAGAGTGATATCTGCCAAGTTTCGAGAAAATCGGTCCAGATTTCTATATAGCTCCCATATATAGTTTCGTCCGATTTCATGTAAATGGTGCACCAAAATCCCTATATATCCTTCGATTTGCAAGAGATTTGGCATAACGTACTGAAATGAGCCTAGAGTGATATCTGCCAATTTTCGTGAAAATTGGTTCAGATTTAGATATAGCTCCCATATATAGTTTCGTCCGATTTCATGTAAATGGTGCACCAAAATCCCTATATATCCTTCGATTTGCACCAAATTTGGCATAACGTACTGAATTGAGCCTAGAATTATGTCTGCCAAGTTTCGTGAAAATCGGTCCAGATTTAGATATACCTCCCATATATAGTTTCGTCCGATTTAATGTAAATGGTGCCCCAAAGTCCCTATATATCTTTCGATTTGCACGAAATTTGGCATAACCTACTGAATTAAGCCTAGAGTGATGTCTGCCATGTTTCGAGAAAATCGGTCCAGATTTAGATATAGCTCCCATATATAGTTTCGTCCGATTTCATGTAAATGGTGCACCAAAATCCCTATATATCCTTCGATTTGCAAGAGATTTGGCATAACGTACTGAAATGAGCCTAGAGTGATGTCTGCCAAGTTTCGAGAAAATCGGTGCAGATTTCTATATAGCTCCCATATATAGTTTCCTCCGATTTCATGTAAATGGTGCACCAAAGTCCCTATATATCCTTCGATTTGCAAGAGATTTGGCATAACGTACTGAAATGAGCCTAGAGTGATATCTGCCAAGTTTCGAGAAAATCGGTCCATATTTCTATATAGCTCCCATATATAGTTTCGTCCGATTTCATGTAAATGGTGCACCAAAGACGCTATATACCTTTCGATTTGCACGAAATTTGGCATAACGTACTGAATTGAGCCTAGAGTGATGTCTGCTTTTTTCGTGAAAATCGGTCCAGATTTAGATATAGCTCCCTTTTATTATAGATTGATTTTAAGTAATTGACGCACCAAGGAACCAATAGGCTGATAGGAACAAAACTTTCTGAAATTAGAACAACCTAACCTGTGACAAGTTTGTTTCAAATCGCTTAATATTTGTATAGAGCTTCCATATATATTTTCCCCCGGTTTCAAGTAAATTGGGCATCAAACTCCTCATGTTAGTCAGATTGACATCAAATTTTGCACAACTTACAAAATTTAGCATAGAATTACGTAGTTGCGTTTTCTAGAAGTACAGACATAGCCCAACGGATGACCTATTTATATTTGTTTGAAGTCGATTTACATACTTTATGGATATATCTAGGTAGATTCACATTTAAATAAATATCAACTATTTTAGTTCATCCAATTTCATGTTAATGGTCCTGTTGAATACACCCAAAGTGGTGAAGGGTATCATAATGTCGGCCCCGTCCGACTTTACTACTTTCCTTACTGGTCTATTATTGGTTCTGGGGTATCCTCTTCACCGCTACTATTTGATACCAGAAGTTTTTCAAAATGCTCCTTCCAGATCCTCAGCACGCTGTCTGTATCTGTCACCAGGTTTCCTTCTTCAACTCTATAGGAGGATGTGCCTGCTCCAAAGCCTTCGGTTTGGTGTTTTACCCATTGGTAGAATTTTCAGACTTCATTCTGACTCCTGTACATCTCGATTTGCTCACGCTCACGTTTTTCTTGTTCTTTCTTCTTTTTTCTGAAAATACGTTTCTCCTCTCTCATTTTCTCTCGATAGTTCTCCATCACGTTACGTGTTGCTACTATCTGCAGATTTGCCATATGCGCTGCGTTTTTCACATCATTAGCATTACGACACTCCTGACCGTACCACGGATTTCTTGGTGGTGGTTTTTGGTACCCAAGTGTTGCTTTTGCTGCAGTTTGTAGGGAGTGGGGAATTCTTTGCCATTGTGCTTCTATACTATTATCAGGACAAGAAGTGCTTGCATTAAGCAGGTGGGTAAGTAGGCCTCTGTTGTATTTGCAGCTTTTCGACGTCGAGTTTCCGTGTAACATTAGATCACACCTTTGCTGCTACATTAAGACGGGTGCGAACCTTGGCTTCCACAAGGTAATGGTCCGAATCGTCTAAAACACTGGACGAATGCCTTCCGTCTATCACAATATTGTCAATTTGATTTCTCGTTGCTTGATCAGGAGAAATCCATGTGGCCATGCGTATATCGAGATGCTTGAATCTGGTGCTGTTAACTACCATGTTTTTTGCTACAGCGAAGTGAATCAACCTCACGCCGTCGTTGGATGTTTCTTCCTGAAGGCTGAATTTTCCGACGGTGGGCCAAAGATATTTTCCCTTCCGGGTTTTTGGCCAGGGCAGCGATCATATGCTGTTTTTAGGCGCTCGTAAACTATGTCTTTGGTCTGCTCATCTTTGTCTTCGGTCGGAGCATGGGCGCAAATGAGACTGATGTAGAAGAACTTCGCTTTTATGCGGATTATATCAATTCGCTCGTCTACTGAAGTGAATCTGGATACGAGGTCTTTTATTCTCCTGTTGACCATAAATCCGCAGTCAAATTCATGGCTCGTTTCACGGCAGCTATAATGCAGTGCGTAATCGTCTGATTTACTTACGCCTGTCCCTTTCCATCGCATTTCCTGTAAGGCAATAATATCGGCTTTGTACTTCTTGAGTACATCCGCCAAAGCGAGAACTGCGCCTGTTCCGTATAACGTGCGCACATTCCAAGTGCAGATTCGCAGATCGTGGACCTTTATACGTTTGCGGGGGTAGTCAACATTAGGGGGGGATGTTTGATTTTCTTTTTCTTTGATTTTTCATAGTAGATTCGGTTTTCCGAGTGTAGGCAACTAACCCGACGCCTCAACCCATTTTTATAGTTCTTATGGGTGAACTCGCGGCACATATTTTTTCATATTTCAACGGGTGATGAAAATAGCTACCCCAGGTGACAACACGGGGATGTCAGTGTCCACAATTGAGATGAAAGAGGGACTACGATAAGCCAAGGCCAATCAGAGCCGTTGCTTGGTATCTATCATCCCCCACGCCTTGCTATATTCCTCAAAAATATTTTTTTAAAAAAGCCACGCCTTGGTCTACCTCCAAAATAATTTGTAAGTTAATACAAGCCTATAAATATGCTTCAAAAATAATTTCAATGTTGAAAACAATATATTTAAAAGTCCACATGTGTTTTATATGTTTGTCTACAATCTGTTTTAGCTTCAGGTGCCAAAAAAAAAAAAAAAAAAAAAAACGCCACCACATAAAAACCTTGAATTGTTGATCCTGTGGCAATGAAAATGTTTTTCCCTACGACATAGTCACATATCAAATTTGTTTGTTTTTGTTGTCTTTTGTCTGGTCGTATAATTGCAACGAAATTTTGTTTCAATCCATTAAAAGTTTTTTTAACAGCCGAAACACACCTGCAACCGACAACAAACTGCCGGCAACATTTTCATTATTATATGTTGCCCACACCCCAAACCCAAGTCAGCTTCAACAATAATATTATCTTTTGCAATGACGGAATAAAAATTAAGAGCTCCAAAAATACCATATGTGTGTTGGAGATTCGGCTGACTCATGCATGTCTACCTTGAAGTTGGGGATATTAAAATTTATTATGAAGTTGTGTGGTATAGAAGAATAAAAATTATTTTTGAGGTATTCTCAAAGGCTTTGATTTTTTAAAAATTATTTTTGAGGTATGTCCAAAGGCGTCGATTTTTTTAAAAATAATTATTATTCTGCATTAAGAGAATTTCCATAATCACAAAATTTGTGATGTAAACATAATAAAATATTTATCAATGTTTCATCCTTCAACATCGAAGGAATTATATTAGGTGGGGAACAGGACAAAACTTTTCCCATTGCCCGCATTATCATCACAACGAAGTTCGAAATTGTAAAGTTTCGCTACGACTTCTTCATGTTAGCTTTAAGACAGTATTTTGTTTATTTTTAGAGTTTATATTGTTGTTTTACATAATAATTTTTAATGGATGTTCGTCGTTCTGTCTAAAGAAAGTGTAAGTTTGATCCCCATACTTAAATTGTTATGGTTATGGCCTTTTATTATTTTGTGGCCAACGAGCAGAACAGAACAGCACACGAAAAAAATGTGGATAAATCTCCAAAACATTTATCAGCAGCACAAATGGTGTTAATCTTCTTACCCAGCTATGTCGGCAAAGATTCCGACATCAACAACATTGCGGCAGGACTTAATTTTATGCAAAACTGTTTTTCTTATTTTGCATTGGTAATTGTGGCATCATTTTAGGTTATTAATCATATTCATGGATTCGTGTTGATAGACCCATAAAACGAGAGAGAGAAAAGGAGACTAAGGACAAAAGAAAAAAACTAGGCGCATAGTAACCTTGACCTCAATTTAATAATGAAATGTAAGGCATATGATTTTACCGCAGAAAAGGAATTGAAAAAAACCAAGGCCTGAAAGTAGGCATCAAAGGCCTGAAAGTAGGCTTTCCAGTAAGGAAAGCTTAAAAGTCGCACGGGGCCGACTATATGATACCCTTCACCACTTTGCGAACATACAAGAGATGTTAATACCTACAATATATTGTAGATAGAACATACAATAAATCTTTAGAGGACCATTGAGATGGAATCGGTAGAAGTTAATCATGCTATCTAGATATATATTTGAACCAATTGAAAAAACCTCATACACCTACCATTCTGAAATCCATGAAAAATTGCGTGTCAAACGGACAGATTTGGATTCTTTGGTGTACTATTTGTATGAAATCGAGTCAAATTATGTATGGGAGGTATATATATATAAACACATTGACCTAATTGAGCTGCCGTTGCATACACCAGTTGTTTTTTTATTATCATTCTATATTCAATTTAATACCCTCTGCCAAATTTCGTGTAAATCGAATAAACATAGGCCCTTCGGTGCACTATTTACATAAAATCGAACTAAAATATATATAAGACCTATATCAAAATCTGAACCGATTTCAACAAAACCTTATCACACATAATTTTTTCCTCAATTACAGTCGCTATGCAAAATGTTGCTCAATCGGACAAATATTGGGCGTTTGGTGTATCATTCCCAAAAATTCGGACGAAACTATATATGAAAGCTATATCTAAATCTGACCTGATTTTAACAAAACTTCGCATACTTCAATCATGACCTAATTCAGTACGATGTGCAAAATGTTGTCTCAATCGGACAAATATGGACATAAAATCGGATAAATATTGGGAGTTTGGTGCATCATTCACAAAAAATCGGACGAAACTATATATGGGAGCTATATCTAAATCTGAACCGATTTTCAGGAAATTTAACACACACCATTCTAGACCTAATTTAGTACACTATGCCAAATTTTGTGCAAATCGAAAGATATATAGGGACTTTGGTGCACCATTTACCTTAAATCGGACGAAAATATATATGGGAGCTATATCAAAATCTGAACCGATTTTCAAGAAACTTAACACACATCTTTCTAGACTAAATTCAGTACGCTATGCCAAATTTCGTGCAAATCGAAAGGTATGTAGAAGATTTGGTGCACCATTTACATTAAACAGGACGAAAATATATGTGGGAGTTATATCTAAATCTGAACCGATTTTCACGAAACTTAGCATATATCATTCTAGGCTTAATTCAGTACGCTGTGCCAAATTTCGAGCAAAACGAAGTATATTTAGGGACTTTGGTGCAGCATTTACCTTAAATCGGACGAATATATATATGGGAGCTATATATAAATCTGAACCGATTTTCTCGAAACTTGGCACACGCCAATCTAGACTCAATTCAGTACACTGTGCCAAATTTCTTGCAAATCGAAAGATATATAGGGACTTTGATGCCCCATTTACCTTAAACCGGATGGAAATATATATGGGAGCTATATCTAAATTTGAACCGATTTTTCCCAATTTCAATAGGGTTCGTACTTGGGCCAAATGAATGAGCTGTGCCAAATTTCATCTAAATCGAATAATAAATGCAACCTGTACTTTGTTCACAATTTAACATGGACAGACAGACGGACGGGCATGCATAAATCGACTTAGAAAGTGATTCTATGCATATTCTCAAAAGGAACCCTGTGTCTATCTCATTTCCTTTTGCCTGTTACAAACATATGCACAAAAATCCACACCTATAAGTAGGTATCAAAAATAATTTTTAAAAAATCCACGCCTATGTGTATGCTTTAAAAATTATTTTTAAATCATTTTATAAAGAAAATCATTTTTCTTTTTCTTCTACTGGGTAATGGGGGGGGGGGGGGGGGGGGGGGGGGGGGGGGGGGTGGGGGGGGGGGGGGGGGGGGGGGTGTTAGAAGGACCAAGAATATGAAATTATCATCATTACAATTTCTGAAGTTCATCATCTCTTCAAAGGATACATTTATTAGAAATAAAGGAAAGTTCTTCTCCATAAGTCTCTTGACCTGTGTTGAAGGCCCTCATCATCATCATTACCCACCACTTTTCCCACCTAATCGTGTGGTTTCTGATTTCCTTTGCTGGTTTCTTAGGAAATTCAAGATAAACAGCAGGGCCGCCAAAGGCAATCCATTCCTGCATGCAGAACTTACTTTGATTTAAAAAAAATATAATTGACACACACACACACTTTCTCCCGAGCTGAGTTGTAGTTGAAATTACTTTGGATATTAGTTTTTGTTTGGATGTTTTCAAATAAACCACAAAACTTGTAATTGGATTCTATGATATGCAATTCAAAATACAAATATAAGAGCAAGTATATTAGAATAGGAAAACATTTAAAAAAAAATTTTTGAAGCATAGTTTCAGGCGAGGATTTTTTTAAAAATTATTTTTGAGGTATATCCTGAGTTTGAAATAAATTTAAATTAAAAATTATTTTTGATGCCTAGACATAGGCGTGGATTTTTTAAAAATTATTTTTGAGGTATATCCTGAGTTTGAAATAAATTTAAATTAAAAATTATTTTTGATGCCTAGACATAGGCGTGGATTTTTTAAAAATTATTTTTGAGGTATAAGTTTGAAATAAATTTAAATTAAAAATTATTTTTGATGCCTAGACATAGGCGTGGATTTTTTAAAAATTATTTTTGATGTATTTCAACAGGCCTGGATTTTTTTTAAATTATTTTTGAGGTATAACAACAGGCGTGGAATTTTTAAAAATTATTTTTGAAGTATACCAATAGGCGTGGATTTTCTACATCAGTCTTATTTGCGCCCATACTCCGACCGAAGACAAAGATGAACAGACCAAAGACATTTTTCCGAGCGCCTAGAAACTGCATATGACCGCTGCCCTGGCCATGACATTAAAATTCTACTAGGATTTTAATGCAAAAGTCGGGAGGGAAAATATTTTTGGTATCACTGTCGGAAAATTCCTCCTCAACGAGGAAACATTCGACAACGGCATTCGGTTGATTAACTTCGCGGCAGCAAAAAACATGGTAGTTAGCAGCACAGATTCAATCATCTCGATATTCACAAGGCCACCTGGATTTCTTCTGATCAAGCAACGAAAAATCAAATTGATCATGTTGAGTGAGTGAATATCGATTCGGACCATTATCTTGTGGCAGCCAAGGTTCGCACCCGTCTTAATGTAGAAGCAAAGATCGATCTAATGTAACAAGGAAATTTGACGTCGAAAAGCTGCAAACACAACAGGTAGCCGTGGCCTACTCCGCTCAACTTACAAACCTGCTTGACGAATAATAGTACAGACGAATAATAGTACTTGTCCGATAATAGTACAGAAGCACAATGGCAAAGAATTGCCCACTCCCTGCAAACTGCAGCAAAAGCAATGCGATGGAGAAATATCGGGAGAAAATGAGAGAGGAGAAACGTGTTTTCAAAAAAAAAAAAAAAAAACAAAAAACCCGAAAAACGTGAGCGTGAGAAAATCGAGATGTACAGGAGTCAGAATGAAGTCCGAAAATTCTAGCAGGAGGTGCAGCAGGAGGTGCAGAGATGAAGAAGACAGCGTGCTGAGGATCTGGAAGGAGCATTTTGAAAAACTTCTGGTATCAAATAGTAGCGGTGAAGAGGATACCCCAGAACCAATAATAGATGACGGTATAGAGTGTATACCACCTAGCCAAGATGAGGTCATAAAAGCAATCAATGGGCTCAAGAATAATAAAGCAGCAGGTGCCGATGAGTTACAAGCCAAACTATTCAAGACTTACGGTCAGATGCTGGTAAGGAGCACGCACCAGCTGAGTAGTACAACTTGGCTAGAGGAATGCATGCTCAATGATTGGAACCTCAGCATCCTATGTCCCGTGCACAAAAAGAAGACAAGACGATATGTTCCAACTATAGAGAAATAAGTCTCCTTCCCATCGCATATAAAGTGCTACGCATTGTGCTATGTGAACGACTGAAGCCAATGGTCAATCACATTATTGGACCATACCAATGCGGCTTCAGATCTGGCAAGTCCACCATTGACCAAATGTTCACTCTGCGCCAAATCCTGAAAAAAACCACGAAAAACACATCGACATATTCCACCTATTCGTCGTCTATAAAGCCGCTTTCCATAGCCCTATCCATTCAGAGGTGTTTAAAGCCATGTCTGCGTTTGACATTCCTACAAAATTAATACGGCTATGCAGAATAACTTTAAGTGGCACATGGTCAGCAGTTAAAGTCGGAAAGGACCTCTCGGTGCCCTTTAACACCGAACGAGGATTCAGACAAGGTGATAGTTTATCGTGTGATATTTTTAACATCCGCCTGGAAAAGGTCATACGAGACGCAAAGGTGAACAGAAGTGGCTCTCTGTACACTAAAAAACACATATTACTCGCCTATGCCGATGACATCGATATAATGGGTCGAACATTCCGAGTGGTAACAGCCACCTTTGAACAAATTGAAAAGGAGTCTGCCAAAGTGGGTCTGGCAATAAATGGCGAGAAGACCAAGCTGATGGTATCAATGCGCAAGAGGTCCAGTAGACTCGGACCAACTGTAGAACTTGAGAACTACAGCTTCGAGGTAGCTAAAGATTTTATATACCTTGGTACCGCCATAAATAAAACGAATGACATCAGTTTTGAAGGATAGTAATGGCAAACCTATGCTACTATGGTCGGATCAAACAACTCAAAAGCAAGGCCACCTCCCGCCAGACCAAACTCATACTCTACAAGACGCTAATACTACAGCTTCGAGGGAGTTAAAGATTTTATATACCTTGGTACCGCCATAAACAAAACGAATGACATCGGTTTTGAAATTCGGAGAAGGATAGTGTTGGCCAACAGATGCTACTATGGTCTGAGTAAGCAACTCATAAGCAAGGCCACCTCACGCCAGGCCAAACTCACACTCTACAAGACGCTGATACTACTCGTGCTATTATATGGATCTGAAGCATGGGTACTTGGGCAAGCAGATGAGGCAGCTCTTGCAGTGTTTGAGAGAAAAATTCTCCGAAAGATCTATGGGCCGATCTGCCTTGATGGTGAATATCGCCGTCGAATGAACCATGAGCTGTACCAGCTATTCTCGGACATCGGCAATGTTAGACACATTGAGCTGCAGCGACTACGTTGGCTAGGTCATGTTGTGAGAATGGATGAAGATGCCCCAGCCCCAAAATGCATATAAAAGTGAACCAGCTGATGGTTCATGCAGAAGGGGAAGGCCACGAATACGATGGAAATATCAAGTGGAGGACAACATTGGCGAATATGATCTTTCAAACTGGAAAAATTGCACAATAGACCGATGCGACTGGAAATTTTTTTGTAAGTTTAACTTATGGATCGAAAGTTCTGTCACAAGCCAGCTAAGTAAGTACCAATAGGCGTGAATGTTTTAAAAATTATTTTTAAAACTCAAAATTTAAAATTTGTTTAATTAAAATTGGAATTTTTTGATTACAATTTTTTAATTAAAATTGATATCCCCTTTTTAAATTCCGATAAACTTTAATTTTGTCGTCTGCTTCTTAATATGCAATATTTGTTTTTGAGGATCTCAACAAATATTGGACTGGTCATTGCGATGGTCATTTCGAATATGTATGCATGTGTGTGCGAAGAAGGAAAACAATTACAAATAAGTGTCTCGCCATATGTCCTGTTCATTTACCGGTAGCTAAGAGTTAGCAGCAGGCCTACATTACCTGTATAGAGGTGAGTGAGTGCATGTGTGTGTCCTTCGATATTGTCGTGTCCTGAATACCTATGGTCGATTTCATATTTTTGGGGGTGGTGCTGTGCTATGCTGTGGCCACAGTCAATGTCTGACAACAGGCTCTTTCAATATTTGCAATGGTTCAGGCAACAAATGATGCTTGAAAAACCACAAAACTCCATTAAATCACGTAGAGGCAATATCGAACATATGTGACATAGTCTCGTTGAGGGGGGAGGCAGGAGGTACTCCTTTGGCTCCACTCAATTTCCTTGAAAGGAGTTTTTGTTTTAGTAGAAGTTTTAACAACCAGCCTCCCGCTCTAGTTTGAATGACAACAGGGGAGGCAGCACCTCCACCAGTAGCAACAATTGCTGTAAAATACCAGCCAGGAATATCTGAATTCCTATTATGACTCCTCTGCCGCTCCTTTTGTGGTTTTGATTTAGTTTTTTTATTATTTTATTTCCACAATTGTTTTTTATTTAATGAAGTATTTCCAGAAAGGGAAATAGTTTTGTTTCCTCTACGGAATTAAATGAGTTCCTTCTTGGTTTATTTGAATTGGATTTTCAGGATGTTATGGCAATGGAAAATGGATTTCCATTTTATTTATTTAATGGGACATTTAAAGGACATGGATTATTAAAAAATTATTTTTCGAAGCTTACAAAAAATCCACCTGGATTTTTTAAAGAAAATTTTTGAGAAGTGGATAGAGGCGTGGATTTTTTAAAAATTATTTTTGAAGCCCATCCACATCCATATCTTCAACCAGTAAGGAAAGTAGTAAAGTCGGACTGGGCCGACTATATGATACCCTTCACCACTTTCGGTAAATTCTACATATGTATCCTAACAGACGTCGCCTTTTCGCAGGACATGAAATTGAACGAACTTAGATCTAAATCTAACCCGTTTATTCTGGACCGTAATTCTGTACCCTATGCCAAATTTGGTGCAAAAATTAAGATGCACATGTAGAGAAGAGGCCTCCGTCGTGGAGGTCACTAAAAGATAAGAACAATTGTCACATGGGGGAATGTTTGAGTTAGATTACGGACGGGAATCGTACATACGCATGGGCATCCAAAAAGAATTAAATAAAATTTGACATAAATATAATGCTGAGTCGAGACGGCGAGACATTTAGCCAATGAAGCTTCGATTCTGCGGCTGCAGATGAAAGGAAGGAGGCGATGGAGTCCCTTATCCTAGAAGATAAGCTAGACAGAGCCTCGGCACCGACCCAACTTCAGTTGGAGATAAACAATCTACTAACGAATATGGACATGTACGCAGAGGCTATCGATGAAATAGATACGACTGTGGTACAGAACCTATATGACTTTATATAAAGTCTAGAGAGGGATGAGGGACCCGATGAAGTGAAAGACGATCCGGTGGTGCGAGGTCAGTTGATGGCGATATTGGAGAAGAAATCCAGGATGTTTTAGGCCAGCCAAATAACAAATTGGCAGCCTTCAAACGGTATTGGAGGAGAAAAGCCGTGACGTGGCGGAGTCGCGGTCAAGAAATAAAGAGCTAGAAGTTGATCTAAAATTATCGGAAGACGCCAATGGTTGCCTTCAATAAAGGTGGCTAGCAAGGTATAGAGAGGCTAGAGATATATGCATCGAATTGGATTACCATGTTCGCAAGCTTAAACGTGAATTGGTGGCGACTGCAGAGAAAGCCCAGGCAGCAGAAAAATCATGGGAGGAAGAGAAAATGTATATTTTGAAAGAACTGGATCTTTCGGAAAAGAATCATCGATCAACAGAGGCCGAACGAGATATGATGGCCAAGCAAGTGGTCGCTAATGCCGCAGACATTATGGCAGCGAACCACACCGCGAAATCCTATGAATTGGAATTGACACATTCGAAGAAGGCCCGAGAAACAGCAGAGGCCGAACGTGACACGTTGGCCAGAGGAATGAAATTAGCCCCAGTCGAGTTGGCCATGGAAAAGAACGATGGCGTGGCTGATGCGGAAAAAACGGTTATGGAACAATGTCCGGTAAGGAAGTTAAAGCCGGTGAACAAGGATCAGGTACATAAAGAAAGACTTGCTGTGAACTGTGCGTCGCCAGTGGGTACTGATAGAAAGATGAAGCCGGCGGAAAATGGCGCTGAACCCACAACAAAATATGATGGTGGTGGTAAGCAGAACCCGTTAGTTACGGATGTTCCGGCCAGGAAGATTGTGGCTATAAATCCTGGAACTGCGTTCGAGAAAATTAAGTCCGTGGACAACGACGAATTTCTGAATAAGAAGGAAATGGTGGCTATGACCGCCAATAAGAAGAAAAACGACTATACTATTGAGATGAAGGGTTTTGTGGATATGCCGCTCTGGAAGATGAAGAAGACGGCCAAGCGTAGCGAGCAGTTAATGAAAGATTTGGCCGGTGTGAAGCTGAAGAAGAGGATTGCCAATTGTCCAGACTTAAAGATGGAGCGAGAGGCCAAAAATGCGAAGAAGCTGATGAAGACTATTGTCAACGGTTTAGGCTGGAAAAAGAAGCTGGCTGACCAAGATGAGGTTCAGTCGAAAAGGGACGTATTTGGTGCCAATAACGATGGCAACGCACAAGGGGAAGATTTTCCCACCAAAATGGTGTCTGTGGTCAGAAGCTGGAACAAGATAAAGAATGAAGTCGGTGCTATGATCAGGCTTGCAAATGGAGCACCATTTACATAAAATCGGATAAACTATATATGAGAGCTATATCTAAAACTGAACCGATTTTCACGAAACGCTATGCCAAAATTCGTGCAAATCGAATGATTTTCAGGGACTTTGGTGCACTTTTTATCGAAAATATATATGGGAGCTATATCTAAATCCGAACCAATTTTAATATTGTTCGTCCTTGGACCAGTGTGGTGAAGGGTATAATTAAATTTTCATTTAATATTTTTCCCATCTGCCAATGTGAAATGACAATTTCGAAACACCAGTTATATACATTTATGCCCACATACATATGTACGTACATAAATACGATAATAGTTATATAAAAAAAAGTTATAGAAAAAGCTTAACATATGTTCTGTATTTTATTCAGGTTTATTCGCTGTCGTTTATTTTTGTGCAGTTGTTGTAGTTTTTATTTTTTGTGCTTGGCATCTGTCCATAGGTACGTTTAAAATTTGCTATATAACTTTTCTATAAATGGTATGAGAATCTGTGTGTGTGTTTTGATGTTGTGTATGTACGCACATAAGCCTCAGGCGGTAATATTTGGTGGGGTATAATAGGAGTTATGGTCTGTGGAAAAATAATTTTTAAAAATCCACGCGTATCCATGAGTATCAATTTAAAGGCCAACCACTCCTCTTGGATATTATATCAACGTATCGGGTCTATTTTTGTAATTTTGTAATTTTTCACACAAAAGTCAGGGTCCATTTGACCCGCTAAATATAGATCGCTCTTTATCAAAACAGGCGTGTTTATTCTTTGGCCCGATCCCATTCTTAATGTAAAAAAATCGCGATGTTTGGTCCATAATTGTGGCCTCTGGAGAGACCAGAAAATCAGACAAAAATAAAGTTTTTGGTCAATTTCATCCCCTAAATATTAGCCGATCTTTACCAAAAACAATAGGGGTCTTCATGGGAACACATCATACATGCGTGTTTAGAAATTATAATGGACATACGGAAGGATACACATGTCTAGATCGACTAAGCTAGTTGAGATATAACGATCGGTATACTTAAAGGTGGCGTAGGGGGTGATAGATACCAAGCAACGGTAACGGATTTAACATGGCGAAGTTCAGGCTTATCTTGGTCCCTCTTTCATCTCAATTGTGGACACTGACCTCCCCTCGGTGCCACCTGGAGAGCTATTTTCATCACCCGATGAAATAGTGACATATTAGCACACTAGCCGCGAGTTCACCCATAAGAAATATAAAAAACTTGGGTTGAAGCGCCGGGTTAGTTGCCCACACAAACGTATAAAGGACCACGATCTGCACTTGGAATGTGCGCACGTTGTACAGAATAGGCGTAGTGTTCGCTTTGGCGGATGTACTCATTGCCAAACAGGAAATGCGATGGAAAGGGACGATTACGCCCTGTATTATAGCTGCAATGAAACGAGACATGGATTTGGCTGCGGATTTATGGTTAACAGGAGAATAAAAGACCTCGTCTCCAGATTCACTCCAATATATGAGCAAATTGCTATCGAGGTCGTGGAGCGGACCTCTTTTTCTACATTCTACATGCGCCCATGCTCCGACCGAAGATAAACATGAACAGACCAAAGACATATTTTAAGAGCGCCTAGAAACAGCATATGACCGTTGCCCTTGCCATGAAATTAAAATTCTACTAGAAGATTTTAATGCAAAAATCGGAAAGGAAAATATCTTTGGCCCCACCGTCGGAAAATTCAGCCTTCATGAAGAAACATCCGACAACGGCATCAGGTTGATTGACTTCGCGGCAGCAAAAAACATGGTAGTTAGCAGCAACAGATTCAAAAGCATCTCGGATATACACAAGGCCACCTGGATCTACCCTGATCAAGCAACGAGAAATCAAATTGATCATGTTGTGATAGACGGAAGGCATTCATCCAGTGTTTTAGACGTCCGATCGATCCGAGGTACGAATATCGATTCGGACCATTACCTTGTGGCAGCTAAGGTACGCACCCGTCTTAATGTAGCAGCAGAGATGCGATTTAGCACAACAGGGAAACTCGACGTCGAAAAGCTGCAAACACAACTAGTAGCCGAGGCATACTCCGCTCAACTTGCCCACCTCAACTTACCAGACAGCGTGTTGAGGATCTGGAAGTAGCATTTTGAAAAGCTTCTGTTATCAAATAGTGTCTTTGAAGATACCCCAGAACCTAGCCAAGATGAGGTCATAAAAGCAATTAATCGGCTTAAGAACAATAAAGCAGCAGGACTATTCAAGACTGGTGGCCAGATGCTGGTCAGGAGCATGGACCAGCTGATTATTACAATTTGGTTAGAGGAATGCATGCCCAATGATTGGAACCTCAGAATCCTGTGTCCCCTGCACAAAAAAGGAGACAAGACGATATGTACCAACTATAGAGGTATAAGTCTCCTTCCCATCGCATATAAAGTGCTATCCAGTGTGCTGTGTGAACGATTGAAGCCAATGGTCAATGACATCGCTTCAGACCTGGCAAATCCACCATTGACCAGATTTTCACCCTGCGCCAAATTTTGGAAAAGACACACGAAAACCACATCGACACATACCACCTATTCGTCGACTATAAAGCCGCATTCGACTGCCCTATCCGTTCAGAGGTGTATAAAGCCATGTCTACGCTCGACATTCCTGCAAAATTAATACGGCTATGTAGGATAACTTTAAGTGGCACAAGATCAGATGTTAAAGTAGGAAAGGACCTATCGGAGCTATTCAATACCGAACGAGGATTCAAACAAGGTGACAGTTTGTCGTGTGATCTTTTTAATATATTGCTGGAAAAGGTCATTCGAGACGCAAAGGTGAACAGAAAAGGAACTCTATACACCATACCACACATGTTACTCGCCTATGCCGATGACATGGATATAATGGGTCGAAATGGTCAAGAGCGGTAACAGCCACCTTTGAATAAATTGAAAAGGAGCCTGCCAAAGTGGGTCTGGCAGTAAACGGCGAGAATACCAAGCTGATGGTATCAACGCGCAAGACGTCCAGTAGACTCGGACCAACTGTGGAACTTGAGAACTACAGCTTCGAGGTAGTTAAAGAATTTATATATCTTGGTACCACAATAAATAAAATGAATGCATCAGTTTTGAAACTCGCAGAAGGATTGTGATGGCCAACAGATGCTACTATGGCCTGAGCAAACAACTCAAAAGCAAGGCCACCTCCCGCCAGACCAAACTCACACTTTACAAGACGTTGATACTACCCGTGCTATTATATGGATCTAAAGCATGGGTACTTGCGCAAGCAGATGAGGCAGCTATTGGGTTGTTTGAAAGAAAAATTCTCCGAAAGATCTACGGGCTGATCTGCGTCGACGGTGAATATCGGCGTCGAATGAACCACGAGCTTTACAATTTATACGTGGCCATTGACATAGTCAGTCGAATTGAGCTGCAGCGACTACGGTGGCTAGACCATGTTGTGCGAATGAATGAGAATGCCCCAGCTCAAAAGACATATAAAAGGGAGCCTACTGATGTTCCCGTACAAGGGGAAGGCCACGAATTAGATGGAATAGAAAACAACATCTTGGAACGTGGTCTTTCAAATTGGTGGATTTGCGCACAAGACCGACGCGCTTGGAAATCTTTTTTAAGCTCGGCTTATGGAACAACCGTTCTGTAACAACCCAGCTAAGTAATGTAAAGTATGTAAGTATATTTAAAGGTGGGTGTACAAACTCTTAGGGCTGCACAAATCTATAATACCCTGACAACATTGTTGTGTAGGGTATAAAAATCCACTCCTCAGCCTAGGCTTCAAAAATAATTTCTAAAAAATCCGCGCCTCTATTTACTCCTCAAAGCTAATTTAAAAAAAATCCACGCCTGCTGAGGTTCCTTCTAGACCCCCCCGCATTTTAAATATTCAAATGAACTGGTCATAAATACCCAAGTCTAAGCATGTTTTAAACATATAATAAAGTCCTGTCGAAAAGTTTCCGTATACTTATTTTATATTTGTTTCGCACAGACATTCATAGATTTTCATAAAACGACGAAGAAGAATCATGCCATATAATCCGTGAAACGAGGGTGGGATTATCAGGTCATATAGAAATTCTTGAAGACTGAATGGTCGTTCTGGCTTCTATAGAAGTTGAAGGCGGTTTTTATGTGCTGGTACTGGCTTCTAAAGAAGTTAGGGACACTTCTGTTGTTCTCCCAACTTCTCTGAGATTTCCTCACCTTATTACCCCACCCTCCCTCCTTCACTGCACTGCAGCCTCGGTTATCATTGTGCAACATGTCGACTTCTAGTCTAAAGAGAGGGAGACAGCGAAACCTGAAGGCGGTCTGAAATGAGATCAGGACTTTTATGTAAATTGGAAAAGTTTTACCTTTGTTTTTGTTGTTGTTGTTCGTGTTGTCACATTTAAAACATTGCAAACCCAACTCCTGACAGCCATAACTGCAACAGCCAATTCTTGGTTATGGGCTGTTGCAACAGCAACAATTATAACAGCATTTACTGCAGCACAGTTGCAATGGGGTTGTTAACGTTATTGGATGTTGGCGATGATGTTGTAAGTCCAACAGAAAATTTTATTGGTCTTGTAGTTCGCATTCGAAGTAATGATAGGATTTCATTAAAATTTTGTTGTACAACTTCCCTCCTATCCAACCTCCTGGCACTTCTATCATTGATGCTTCCTTTTGTTTAGGATTTTGGGTTCTTTGACTGGTCTATATTTGGGTTCTGTGCTTTCATTTTTTGCCACATAGGCAACAAATACCTGAAAGCCACAACAACAATACTTCGAAATGAAAGGGAAACACAAAGCATAACCGAAACTCAAATGAAACAGATACTAAAAATCCATTAGTTCAGATGGTCTAATTAAAAAAAAAATAGAAATGTGGCTATGCCTCAAAAAAAATTTTTAAAAAAATCCACGTAGTTGCCTACACCACAAAAATAATTTTTAAACCAGTAAGGAAAGTAGTAAAGTCGGACTGGGCCGACTATATGCTACCCTTCACTACTTTGGATATATTCTACATATCTATCCCAACAGACGTCGCCTTTTCGAAGGAATACTTATTTCAGTATATATTGGAGCTCTAACTAAATCCAAACCGATTTTCACGAAACTTAGCACATTTCATTATCGATCTAATTTAGTAGCATATGCCAAATTTCGGGCAAATCGAAAGCTATTTAGTGACTTTGGTGGACCATTTACATTAAATCGGACGAATATATATATGGGAGCTATAACTAAATCTGAACCGATTTTCATGAAACTTAACACACATTATTCTAGATCTAATTCAGTACGTTATGCCAAATTTCGTGCAAATCGAAAGGTAAGTAGGGTCTTTGGTGCAGTATTTACATGAAATCGGACGAAAATATATATGGAAGGTACATCTAAATCTGAACCGATTTACTCGAAATTTAACAAACCTCATTCTAGGCTCAATTCAGTACGTTATGTCAAATTTCGTGCAAATCGAAGAATTTAAAGGGTCTTTGGTGCACCATTTACATGAAATAGGACGAAACTATACATGGGAGCAATATCTAAAGCTGGACCGATTTTCACGAAACTTGGCAGACAGAACTCTAGGCTCAATTCAGTACGTTATGCGAAATTTCGTGCAAATCGAAGAATATAAAGGGTCTTTGGTGCACCATTTACCTTAAATCGGACAAAATATATATGGGAGCTATATCTAAGTCTGAACCGATTTTCACCAAACTTGGCAGACATCACTCTAGGCTCAATTCAGTACGCTGTGCCAAATTTCGTACAAATCGAAAGATATATAGGGACTTTGGTGTACCATTTACATGAAATCGGACGGAACTATATATGGGAGCTATATCTAAATCTGAACCGATTTTCACGAAACTTAGCACACATCTAGGCCTAACTTAGTACCGTATGCCAAATTTTGTGCAAATCGAAAGATATATAGGGACTTTGGTGCACCATTTACCTTAAATCGGACAAAATATATATGGAAGCTATATCTAAATCTGAACCGATTTTCACCAAACTTGGCAGACATCATTCTAGGCTCAATTCAGTATGCTATGCCAAATTTCGTGCAAATCGAAGCATATAAAGGGTCTTTGGTGCACCATTTACATAAAAGCGGACGAAAATATATATGGGAGCTATATCTAAATCTGAACCGATTTTCAGGAAACTTAACACACATCATTCTAGGCTTAATTCAGTACGCTGTGCCAAATTTCGAGCAAATCGAAAGATATTTAGGGAATTTAGTGCAGCATTTACCTTAAGTCGGACGAAACTGTATATGAGAGCTATATCTAAATCTGAACCGATTTTCACGAAACTTAACACACATCATTGTGGACCTAATTCAGTACACTATGCAAAATTTCGAGTAAATCGAAAGATATTTATGGACTTTAGTGCAGCATTTACCTTAAATCGGACGAAAATATATATGGGAGCTATATCTGAATCTGAACCAATTTTCACGAAACTTGGTAGACAGCACTCTAGGCTTAATTCATTACGCTGTGCCAAATTTCGAGAAAATCGAAAGATTTTTAGGGACTTTGGTGCAGCATTTACCTTAAATCGGACGAAATATATATGGGAGCCATATCTAAATCTGAACCGATTTTCACGAAACTTAACACACATCATTGTGGACCTAATTCAGTACGCTATGCCAAATTTCGAGCAAATCTAAAGATATTTAGGGACTTTGGTGCACCATTTTCACGCTATGCCAAATTTCGTGCAAATCGTAGAATGTAAAGGGTCTTTGTTATGTTTGAAAACTCCACGCCATTGGCTATACCCCCGAAAAATAATGTTTAAAAACTCCTCGCCATTGGCTATACCCCCGAAAAATAATGTTTAAAAACTCCTCGCCATTGGCTATACCCCCGAAAAATAATGTTTAAAAAATCCACGCCTTTGGCTATACCCCCGAAAAATAATGTTTAAAAAATCCTCGCCTTTGGCTATACCCCCAAAAATAATGTTTAAAAAATCCACGCCTTTGGCTATTCCCCCGAAAAATAATGTTTAAAAAATCCACGCCTGATTGACTAGTGATTCTTCTTCTTCTATGACAACTTATCGCCATTTCCTTCCAACATTCCACCCTCCTCCTCCTTCTGCCTCACCATTCCACCCCCCAAAAAGGCAAATGAACTCATTTAAATTAAGCGGAAATGGAAATGTGGAATAAAAACCAATTAAATGCCATACAAGAAATTTATATCCATATGTATGTGTGTAGGTGTGACGATGTGTGTGTGTGTAGCTCTCCCCGTGTATGCACTTGGGTGTATTTTGCAAAGCAACCAACACAAATTGTGAAATGGTTCATGTTCAGCTAAACCAAACAGCAAATGTAGTGAATAGACGTCGTTCGTTTGGCTTTTAATGGTCCAATAAAATATTTGTTTTGCGGGGTGGGGCAGAGGTGACGGTCGGAACACCTATGTAGTTCAGTAGTAACATGATAAGGTTTCCGTGTTGAAATTTGACATACACAGAGGGTCGGGTATTTCCGACTACCAAAAAAAAAATCTTTTTTTGAAAGAAGTTCAAAATCCGCAAAATTTTACCCTGGAACCAATCTGTGGAGAACCCCACAAATCATTTAAATAGCAAAGCAATTAAAGGACCTTTTCAAATTGGTTGCTGACAGGAAGAAGCAGAAGAAGAATAAAAAACCCCGATTAATGTATGTCTGTATGTATGTTTGTGTCACCTCATCATTCAGAGCGAATGTCATTAATGACGACTGACATTTAAATGACAACTTAAATAGCTCACAGACACCCATCCGCCACTAGTCACCTACACAGACACATCTGTGCACAGGTCTATGAAAACGTGATTTGAACCTTCATTTCCTGTTACCCGATTTCTTTTATACCTTATTTTCTTTTCATGGACTTTCTTAGTGACACACACACACACACATAGTGTTTGAATGTCATTTCTGTGAATTTAAAAATTTTAAAGAGTTTCAAAGTCGGTCAAGATAACTTTTTCAAGGCGTAGATTTTTTTGACCATCACAAGAGGCGTGGATTTTTAAAAGAATATTTTTTTGACCATCACAAGAGGCGTGGATTTTTAAAAGAATATTTTTTTGACCATCACAAGAGGCGTGGATTTTTAAAAGAATATTTTTTTGACCATCACAAGAGGCGTGGATTTTTAAAAGAATATTTTTTTGACCATCACAAGAGGCGTGGATTTTTAAAAGAATATTTTTTTGACCATCACAAGAGGCGTGGATTTTTAAAAGAATATTTTTTTGACCATCACAAGAGGCGTGGATTTTTAAAAGAATATTTTTTTGACCATCACAAGAGGCGTGGATTTTTAAAAGAATATTTTTTTGACCATCACAAGAGGCGTGGATTTTTAAAAGAATATTTTTTTGACCATCACAAGAGGCGTGGATTTTTAAAAGAATATTTTTTTGACCATCACAAGAGGCGTGGATTTTTAAAAGAATATTTTTTTGACCATCACAAGAGGCGTGGATTTTTAAAAGAATATTTTTTTGACCATCACAAGAGGCGTGGATTTTTAAAAGAATATTTTTTTGACCATCACAAGAGGCGTGGATTTTTAAAAGAATATTTTTTTGACCATCACAAGAGGCGTGGATTTTTAAAAGAATATTTTTTTGACCATCACAAGAGGCGTGGATTTTTAAAAGAATATTTTTTTGACCATCACAAGAGGCGTGGATTTTTAAAAGAATATTTTTTTGACCATCACAAGAGGCGTGGATTTTTAAAAGAATATTTTTTTGACCATCACAAGAGGCGTGGATTTTTAAAAGAATATTTTTTTGACCATCACAAGAGGCGTGGATTTTTAAAAGAATATTTTTTTGACCATCACAAGAGGCGTGGATTTTTAAAAGACCATCACAAGAGGCGTGGATTTTTAAAAGAATATTTTTTTGACCATCACAAGAGGCGTGGATTTTTAAAAGAATATTTTTTTGACCATCACAAGAGGCGTGGATTTTTAAAAGAATATTTTTTTGACCATCACAAGAGGCGTGGATTTTTAAAAGAATATTTTTTTGACCATCACAAGAGGCGTGGAATTTTAAAAGAATATTTTTTTGACCATCAAAAGAGGCGTGGATTTTTAATAGAATATTTTTTTGACCATCACAAGAGGC